>NC_036860.1:52194438-52201199 GCF_002910315.2 Salvelinus sp. IW2-2015 | reverse complement strand
GCAAACCACGGGCACACGCACCGCCACACACACACACACACACACATCACACACACACACACACACACACACACACACACACACACACACACACACACACACACACACACACACACATCACACACACGATACACTAGACACACACACGCCATACAAAATATAAGAATAGGCCTTAATTGAATACACAACAGGTTTACAATTCAGCAGTCGATATTTAATAGTCTAAAATTAAAATAGACGTTTCGGATAATATTTTCATGCCCGGTGTAAAAAGTTTTTCTTCAGTCTCGGGTTAACTTAGCCCTAATAATAAAACCATTGGGTTAATTTATGTTTCCTATTTGTGGACCCAATCACTCCTTGCACACAGCGTCTATTCAAATTACATGTGGCTGTAGCTGAATGGATGGGCTGAAGTCTACCTCGTCTATCCTATACCCACCTGAGATCTGCAAATCACCCAAACACACAGTACACATAGGCCCCATCATTTCAAACACATGTTTGTTCCCCTGGGTTACTCATATTTAATAGAGTGAGATGCAGGCAGAGAACAGGCCTGAGCAGAGGGTGATGGGAAAGACCGGGCATCAGACCTGCTTAAGCAATTCAAATAGTCTGGGTAGCCATTGGATTAGCTGTTTTATGGCTTGAGGGTAGAAGCTGTTTAGAAGCCTCTTGGACCTAGACTTGGCACTCCGGTCCTACTTGCCGTGTAGTAGCAGAGAGAACAATCTATGATTAAGGTGGCTGGAGTCTTTGACAATTTTTAGGGCCTTCCTCTGACACAGCCTGGTATACTGTAGAGGTCCTGGATGGCAGGAAGCTTGGTCCCGATGATGTACTGGGCCGCACGCACTACCCTCTGTAGTGCCTTGCGGTCGGAGGCCAAGCACTTTCCATACCAGGCAGTGATGCAACCAGTCAGGATGCTCTCGATGGTGCAGCTGTAAAACCTTTTCAGGATCTGAGGACCCATAATAAATCTTTTCAGTCTCCTGAGGGGGAATACGTTTTGTCATGCCCTCTTTACGACTGTCTTGGTGTGCTTGGACCATGCTAGTTTGTTGGTGATGTGGACGCCAAGGAACTTGAAGCTCTCAACCTGCTCCACTACAGCCCTGTCGATGAGAAAAAAGTCCTCCTTTTCCTGTAGTCCACAATCATATCCTTTGTCTTGATCCCGTTGAGGGAGACATTGTTTTCCTTGCACCCCACGGTCAGGTCTCTGACCTCCTCCCTGTAGACTGTCTCATAGTTGTCGGTGATCAGGCCTACCACTGTTGTGTCATCGGCAAACTTAATGATGGTGTTAGAGTTGTGCCTGGCTGTGCAGTCATGAGTAAACAGGGAGTGCAGGAGGGGACTGAGCACGCACCCCTGAGGGGCCCCCGTGTTGAGGAGCAGCGTGGCGGATGTGTTGTTACCTACCCTTACTCCCTGGGGGCGGCCCGTCAGGATGTCCAGGATCCAGTTGCAGAGGGAGGTGTTTAGTCCCAGGGTCCTTAGCTTAGTGATGAGCTTTGAGGGCACTATGGTGTTGAACGCTGAGCTGTAGTCAATGAATAGCATTCTCACATAGGTGTTTCTTTTGTCCTGGTGGGAAAGGGCAGTGTGGAGTGCAATAGAGATTTCATCATCTGTGGATCTGTTGGTGCGGTATGCAAATTGGAGTGAGTCTAGGGTTTCTGGGATTATGGTGTTGATGTGAGCCCTGACCAGCCTTTCAAAGCATTTCATGACTACAGATGTGAGTTCTACGGGTTGGTAGTCATTTAGGCAGGTTACCTTAGTGTTCTTGGGCACAGGGACTATGGTGGTCTGCTTGAAACATGTTGGTATTACAGACACAGACAAGGAGCGGTTGAAAATGTCAGTGAAGACACTTGCCAGTTGGTCAGCGCATGCTCGGAGTACACGTCTGATTATCCATCTGACCCTGCGGCCTTGTGAATGTTGACCTGTTTAAACGTCTTGCTCACATCGGTTACGGAGAGTGTGATCACACAGTCGTCCGGAACAGCTGATGCTCTCATGCATGTTTCAGTGTTACTTACCTTAAAGCGAGCATAGAAGTTATTTAGCTCGTCTGGTAGGCTCATGTCACTGGGCAGCTCTCAGCTGTGCTTCCCTTTGTAGTCTGTAATAGTTTGCAAGCCCTGCCACATCCGACGAGCGTCGGAGCCAGTGTTGTACGATTCGATCTTAGTCCTGTATTGATGCTTTGCCTGTTTGATGGTTCGTCGGAGGCATAGCGGGATTTCTTATAAGCTTCCGAGTTAGAATCCCAATNACACATAGACACACACACACGCCATACAAAAATATATAGAATAGGCCTAATTTTGAATACACAACAGGTTTACAAATTCAGCAGTCGATATTTAATAGTCTAAAATTAAAATAGACGTTTCGGATAACTATTTTCATGCCCGTGTAAAATAATTTTTCTTGCAGTCTCGGGTTAACTTAGCCCTAATAATAAAACCATTGGGTTAATTTATGTTTCCTATTTTTGGACCAATCATCCCTTGCACACAGCGTCTATTCAAATTACAATGTGGCTGTAGCTGATGGATGGCTGAAGTCTACCTCGTCTATCCTATACCCAGAGGCTGTGAGAATCTGCAAATCACCCAAAACACAGTACACATAGGCCCCATCATTTCAAACACATTGTTGTTCCCCTGGTTACTTCATATTTTAATAGATGTGAGATGCAGGCAGAGAACAGGCCTGAGCAGAGGGTGATGGGAAAGACCTGGCTGTCAGACCTGCTTTAAGTACCAAAACACGCAATGCATGCAGTTCTTATATGCTTTCAAATGCAATATTATTCATGAACATATGAAGATCCTGTTCCCACAAATGATCTGTTGATGAACACATATCATCAAAAATAAAGGGCTACATTTCAACTATATACAAAGATATACACTGAGTGTACAAAACAGTAAGAACACCTGCTCTTTCCATGACATAGACTGACCAGGTGAATGCAGTTGAAAGCTATGATCCCTTATTGATGTCACTTGTTAAATCCATTTCAATCAGTGTAGATGAAAGGGAGGAGACAGGTTAAAGGAGTTTTAAGCCATGAGACAATTGAGATATGGATTGTGTATGTGTGCCATTCAGAGGGTGAATGGGCAAGACAAAACTCAACATTAGGAAGGTGTTCCTAATGTTTGGTATACTCGGTGTACATTTAGGCTACTAAGTTGTTCCAAAATTCACCCTTCTCCACCAAACTGAAAGACACCGATCTCTCTGCATCGTAAAGCCCAATAATACTACCCTTCTCCCATCCATACCCCTCTACCCTCTTACAATACCCTTTCCACTCCCCCTAGAATCCTAATGTTGCCCCTCCTTTGCCCCTGTAGAAAACTCTGCATCACAGTAGGTTACTGTTACTAGGAATAATCAGACTCTTCCCCACAGTGAGCGAAGCCTCCTTTCCTGTACCACTCTGATCATTCTATTTCACCAGGGAATTTCTCTACTACAGGGGTATTCAACCGGAGTTACTGCAGTGGGACCGTGGAAAAGTATATACAAAACATGTATCAATGTTTTTATGAATATCTCTAGTAACAACAGAATAAACACATTTTGAATTACATACCGACAGTAGAAAAGAGGAGAATATCTTCTTTCTAATGATGTCAACTTTATTTCCTAATATTGAGCAAATTACTCATTGGAGCCCATTAAGCTTACTGAAGTATCTGACATAGGCTTTGAAAAAGCACCCATGAATAGGCTACTAGTGCAGCAAGTGTTGCTCGCTGCTGGTAAGCTTTCTTCACTTGGACTTTATTTTTTGCCAACACATGGCTAACCTTTGTTTAACAGCTGCTCTTAGCAAAAATGTTTTTGGAGTTACCTTTCCAGCTAATAGGCTTAGAGTTTACACTTCCTCTTCCAGTTCTAATGTGAGGAGGTCAAAATAATGAAAAATGATCTACCAAATGTATTCATTTTAAGATGTTGATTACTTCTCCTTGCCATTTATCACTCACCTGATGATAACATAGGATGGGGGTCCCTGGGAAAGAAATGGCTGAAGACCCCTGCTCTAATCCAGTAGAGTAAGTAAGAATTCTTTCTCCCCTCTGTTTCTGTCCCTATCACACTACTCTCTATCCCTGAGAATGTTACCGAATTGGTGGGAGAGAGTGTCTGATACAGTGTGAGCTGATGTTGTAAAAGACGTATTTGCTAGCCACCATGTGGTTCTGTATACAAAATATTTTCAATACAACCTACTTAACTACAATAGGTAGGTAATGGCATTTTCCATGAATTATCCATTAATCCATTTTCCATTCTGCTGAGGATCCTGTAGCTTTGTCTAGCTCAACAAAATGTTAATTGTTGGACATAAAAAACTGTAAAAAAAACCTGTAAAAACACCAGAAAATCAGCTCCAAGTGATTTTAATTTGGGAAATCTGTTCCCAAATATTTCCACTTATAATAGAGAGACACGTGATATAATACAAATGTAAGCAAGGTCCGAAATTATTATGTTTTAGTAAAATATTATATCTGTTTGGGCTTCTTGCAGTCAATTTGCAGTCTACTTGTATTTTTATTTATTAGGGATCCACATAAACTGCTTCCAAGACAGCAGCTACTCTTCCTGGGGTCCAGACACATTAAGGCACTTACATCACACATAAAACAAAAGATAACACAGTACATCATACAACATAATTACACAACTACATATCTACTCTACAAAGTGTATAACACCACCATACAACAATATTACAATGTACATTTGTAGAGTGCATGTTCTAGCGTGTGTGCGTATGCGTTTGTCTGTACCTGTGTGTATCTCTTCACAGTCCCCGCTGTACCATAAGGAGTATTTTGATCTGTTTTTTAAATCTGATTCTATTGTTCGCATCAGTTACCTGATGTGGATTAAAGTTTCATGAAGTCATGGCTCTGTGTAGTACTGTGCGCCTCCCATAGTCTGTTCTTGACTTGGGGATTTTGAAGAGACCTCTGGTGGCATGTATTGTGGGATATGCATTGGTGTACCTGCTGTGTGCTAGTAGTTTAAACAGACACATCGGTGCATTCAGCATGTCAACACTTCTTACAAAAACACATCAAATCAAATCAAATGTTATTTGTCATATGCGCCGAATACAACAGGTGTAGACCTTACAGTGAAATGCTTACATACAAGCCCTTAACCAACAATGCAGTTTTAAGGGGGAAAAAAGTAAGAGATAAGAATGACAAATAATTAAAGAGCCGCAGTAAATAACAATAGCAGGGCTATATACAGGGGGTACCGGCACAGAGTCAATGTCCAGGGGCACCGTTGTCGAGGTAATTGAGGTAATATGTACATATAGGTAGAACTATTAAAGTGACTATGCATAGATAATAACAGAGAGTAGCAGCAGCGTAGAAGGGGGGGGGGGGGCAATTCAAATTAGTTGAGGTACCATTGGATTACTGTTTAGGCTTTGAGGGTAGAAGCTGTTTAGAAGCTCTTGAACCTAGGACTGTGGCACTCCCGGTCCTACTTTGTAGTTAGCAGAGAGAACATAAGTCTGATGATTGAAGTGCTGGAGTCTTGACAATTTTAGGGGCTTCCCGACACAGCCCTGTAGTACTGTGAGCCTGATGGCAGGAGCTTGGGTCCGATGATGTACTGCCGCACGCAACTACCTCTGTATGCCTTGCGGCGAGCCAAGAAGCACTTTCCGATTACCAGGCAGTTGATGAACCAGTCAGGTGACTGCTTCTCGATGTGAGCTGTAAAACTTTTCAGGATCTGAGGACCATAAATAAAATTCTTTTCCAGTCTCCGAGGGGGAATACGTTTTTGTCATGCCCTCTTACGACTGTCTTGTGTGCTTGGACCAGGCTATTTGTTTGATGTGGAGCGCCAAGGAACTTGAGCTCTCAACCGCTCCACTACAAGCCCTGCGATAGAAAAAAGTCCTCCTTTTCCTGTATCCACAATCATATCCTTTGTCGGGATCCCGTTGAGGAGACATTAGGTTTTCCTTTGACCCCACGGTCAGGTCTCTGACCTGCCTCCCGTTAGACGTCTCATATTGTCGGTGATCAGGCCTAACCATGTTTGTCATCGCCAAACTTAATGATAGGTTTAGAGTTGTGCCTGGCTGTGCGAGTCGATGAGTAAAGCAGGAGTGCAGGAGGGGACTGAGCCACGCACCCCTGAGCGGCCCCCGTGTGAGAGCAGCGTGCGGATGCTGTTCGTTACCTACCCTTACTCCCTGGGGCGGCCCGTCAGGATGTCCAGGATCAGTGCAGAGGGGGTGTTTAGTCCCAGGGTCTTAGCGCTTGATGAGCCTTCTGAGGCATATTGGGGTTGAACGCTGAGCTGTTAGTCAATGAATAGCATTCTCACATAGGTGTTTCTGTTTGTCCTGTGGGGAAAGGCATGTGGAGTGAGAATAGAGATTTCATCATCTTGGATCTGTTGGTGCGGTATGCAAAATGGGCGATGAGTCTTAGGGTTTCTGGGATATATCGTAGATTGATGGGAGCCCTGGACCAGCATTTCAAAAGCATTTCCATGACTACAATGTGAGTGCTACGGGTTGGTAGTCATGTGAGCAGTTGAGCCCTTAGTGTGCTTGGGCACAGGGACTATGGCTGGCTCTGCTTGAACACATGTTGGTATTACAGACACAGACAAGAAGCGGTTGGAAAATGTCAGTGAAGACACTTGCCAGTTGGTCAGCGCATGCCGGAGTACACGTC
>NC_036860.1:52173006-52194413 GCF_002910315.2 Salvelinus sp. IW2-2015 | reverse complement strand
TTCATCATCTGCAGCATGAGGGAGGGAAGGGCTCTGGGAAGTCTGAATACAAGCTTTCTCCATAGATTAATGTTCCCTGCGTTATTCTACATTTTGGGGAAAGGGCAAGGATAATCATTATAATATCATGTCTAGCGATAGGCGCTCCCTGAAAGATAGTATCGCGCAGTGGGCAATGCACTTGGACAGTCTGCAGGGCTGGGAACGTGGAGATAGCGATTTTCATGCCCATTTTCTCCCCACAGGCAACAGCTCTGCGTGCCGCTGATATCTGTTGCCCGGGGAAATGTATAACAATCAACCGTGGGACGACTGAAACTGTTGTGATATAGTCCCATTCAGACTCTGAAATATAAATCCAGGTCTATTCTTGTAGCCCAGCTCCTCATATGATTATTTATTTGTATATGTGCAAAGCAGGCTTCCACTGGGCAAAGACGTCAATTCAACGTCTATTCCACGTTGGTTCAACATAATTGAATTGAAATGACGTAACAAACAACGTTGATTCAACCAGTGTGTACCAGTGGGTTAAAGGCCATGGTGAGCCATTTTTATCTCAGTGTCAAATAATTTCTGCTTAACAATTAAGTAATACCTTACTGTGATTGTTTTCAATTCAATGGTCAAAAAGAGCAATTTCTAAAGCAATAATTTTGCTAGGACTGTCTGGAGTGGCCTGACGGGAGGGGAATGATGTGTTTTGGCAGCAAGAGGTTGGAACTCTCTTTTGGTCTATAACTAATTTAAACAGCTCTTACACAAAATTGCATACATCAATTTCACAATTTCACACTATTATGTCAACCTCATAGTGTGGAATATATATATGTTTTAAAAACACCAGGAAAATCGTTTTGACTGCACTAGGCCTTTAAATTGATCAAATACAGTTTATCATAACACTGGGGGAAAATCAGGTTGGAAAATTAGATAAGATTAATTAAATCCGTGAGGGAAAAAAACGGTATTTGCTTAGCACCACAAGTCTTCAGAAAAAATAGAGCCACAGAGAACTGATTTCATTTGAGTAGATTATAGGTGGCTTGCGCATGAGAATCACCACAATCTATTCCATTCGTCTGATTGTCTTCATAGCCTTTTGTGTGCGCAAGTGCAGCTCTTGTTGAAGATAGAGCCACACCGTGGACGGGTTTAATTTTTATAGCACATAGATCAGGAGAAGGCAACGCTTTACTTTCGCCAGGAGAGAGATAGTTCACCATGCCTTACGTTTTATGTTGGGGATATTCAAGCAGATGAAAATAATGGCTAATGCATAAGCAAAACTCGGTAGTCCTGGCACTGCGCGCATTAGAGATAGCGTATGGTCCTTATTTAGGGCCTTTACCATGCATGTGCGAGGCCCATGCATTTTGAAGAATCAAAGGATGTAAAATTATAGGTAATTCTCACAAACACGCACACGCACACGCCACCGCACACACACACACACACACACACACACACACACACACACACACACACACAGCACACACACACACACACACACACACACACACACACACACACACACACACATACACATAGACACCACACACACACGCCATACAAAAATATATAGAATAGGCCTATTTTGAATACACAACAGGTTTACAAATTCAGCAGTCGATATTTAATAGTCTAAAATTAAAATAGACGTTTCGGATAACTATTTTCATGCCCGTGTAAAATAGATTTTTCTTGCAGTCTCGGGTAAACTTAGCCCTAATATAAACCATGGGTTAATTTATGTTTCCTATTTTTGGACCAATCACCCTTGCACACAGCGTCTATTCAAATTACAATGTGGCTAGCTGATGGATGGCTGAAGTCTACCTCGTCTATCCTATACCCAGAGGCTGTGAGATCTGCAAATCACCCAAAACACAGTACACATAGGCCCCTTCATTTCAAACACATTGTTGTTCCCCTGGTTACTTCATATTTAATAGATGTGAGATGCAGGCAGAGAACAGGCCTGAGCAGAGGGTGATGGGAAAGACCTGGCTGTCAGACCTGCTTTAAGTACCAAAACACGCAATGCATGCAGTTCTTATATGCTTTCAAATGCAATATTATTCGATCTTAGTCCTGTATTGATGCTTTGCCTGTTTGATGGTTCGTCGGAGGCATAGCGGGATTTCTTATAAGCTTCCGAGTTAGAATCCCAATCCCGCTCCTTGAAAGTGGCATCTCTACCCTTTAGCTCAGTGCGAATGTTGCCTGTAATCCATGGCTTCTGGTTGGGGTATGTACGTACAGTCATTGTGGGGACGATGTTCTTAATGCACTTATTGATGAAGCCAGTGACTGATGTGGTGTACTCCTCAATGCCATCGGAAGAATCCCAGGAACATATTCCAGTCTGTGCTAGCAAAACAGTTCTGGAGCTTAGCATCTGCTTCATCTGACCAGCTTTTTATAGACTGAGTCACTGGTGCTTCCTGCTTTAATTTTTGCTTGTAAGCAGGAATCAGGAGGATAGAATTATGGTCAGATTTGCCAAATGGAGGGCGAGGGAGAGCTTTGTACGCGTCTCTGTGTGTGGAATAAAGGTGGTCTAGAGTTTTTTTTCCCTCTGGTTGCACATTTAACATACTGATAGAAATGAGGTAAAACTGATTTAAGTTTCCCTGCATTAAAGTCCTAGGCCACTAGGAGCGCCACCTCTGGATGAGCATTTTCCTGTTTGCTTATGAAGGAATACAGCTCTTTGAGTGCGGTTTTAGTGCCAGCATCGGTCTTTGGTGGTATGTAGACAGCTACGAAAAATACATCTGAAAACTCTCTAGGTAGATAGTGTGGTCTCCAGATTATCATGAGATTCTCTTCCTCAGGCAAGCAAAACAGCTGCCCTGGGGAATACCTGATTCTACCTGGATTATGTTGGAGAGGCTTCCATTAAAGAACACCCTCTGTGTTCCGTTAGACAGGTAACACTATATCCATAATATAGCAGGGGGTGTAAAGCCATAACACATACATGTTTTCCAGTAGCAGACAATGATCGATAATGTCAAAAGCTGCACTGAAGTCTAACAAAACAGCTCCCACAATCTTTTTATCATCAATTTCTCCAATATTCAGTCATATGTGTAAGTGCCATACTTGTTGTCCAAAGTCCCTCCTTATAAACATGCTGAAAGTCTGTTGTCATTTTGTTTACAGTAAAATAGCATTGTATCTGGTCAAACAATTTATTTCTCAAAAAGTTTATTAAGGGCTGGTAACAGGCTGATTGGTCGGCTATTTGAGCGAGTAAAGGAGGCTTTACTATTCTTGGGTGACAGAATTACTTTTGCTTTCCCCTATCATCCTCAGTAATTTTCCATCCAAGTTGTCAGACCCCGGTGGCTTGTCATTGTTGACAGACAACAATAATTTTTTTAACCTCTTCCACACTCACTTTACGGAATTCAAAATTACAATGTTTGTCTTTCATAATTTGATTAGTTATTCTTGGATGTGTGGTGTCGGCGTTTGTTGCTGGCATGTCATGCCTAAGTATGCTAATCTTGTCAATTAAAAAATCATTAAAGTAATTGGCAATATCAGTTGGTTTTGTGATGAATGAGCCGTCTGATTCAATGAATGATGGAGCTGAGTTTGCCTTTTTACTATAATTCTTCATATCATTTAGCTTTGTTTCATACTACAGTTTCTTCTCTTTATTCAGTTTAGACACATGATTTTTCAATTTGCAGTATGTTTGCCAATTGGTTGTGCAGCCAGACGTATTTGCCATTCCTTTGCCTCATCCCTCTCAACCATACAATTTTTACCTTTCTCATCACTCCATGGGGATTTAACTGTTTTTACAGTCATTTTCTTAATGGGTGCAAGCTTATCAGTAAATGGAATAAGAAATTTCATAAATGTGTCAAGTGCAGCGTCTGGTTGCTACTCATTACACACCACAGACCAGCAAATATCATCAACATAGGAATCACAACAAAACTTCTTGTATGACCAGTTATACACTATATTAGGTCCAGCCTTTGGAACTTTGGTTTTCCTAGATATGGCTACTATATTGTGATCGCTACATCAAATTTCTGCAGCATTAGTAAAGATGTGATCAATACATGTTGATGGTTTCATTCCTGTGCTGTTTGTAACCACCCTGGTAAGTTGACTGATAACCTGAACCAGGTTGCAGGCACTAGTTACAGTTTGAAGTTTTCTCTTGAGTGGGCAGCTTGATGAAAGCCAGTCAATATTTAAATCACCCAGAAAATATACCTCTCTGTTGATATCACAAACATTATCAAGCATTTCACACATATTATTTAGATACTGACTGTTAGCACTTGGTGGTCTATAGCAGCCTCCCACAAGAATGGGCTTTAAGTGAGGCAGATGAACTTGTAGCCATATTACAGTATTTAACATGAGATCCTCTCTAAGCTTTACAGGAATGTGGTTCTGAATCTTTCACACCCGCGGCCCAACGATGGTACAGTACCTGAAATAAGTGGCCGCTTTTTGGAATCTTTCAGTGCTAGAATCAGTTCTTTAAAATCAATTTTCATAAGTTCCGAGCTAGCCCTCCTAATGTCGTTTGACCCCACATGGACTACGACAGCGTCAGTTCCTGGCAGCTGTCGTAGAACGGTCAGAAGCAGCCTTGTAATGTCCTGTACTCGTGCTCCAGGGTAGCACAGGGTTTTTTCCCTGGGAACCGAGATGTTTCTTACCATAGAACTGCTGATGACGACAGCTGTTGCAATGGCTGAGGAGGTCCGGCCGTTTCGCCTCGAGTGGTTTCGCAAACCCCTTGAGGACTGAGGGGTGGTGGGGCCCAATGGACCCGAGCCAGCTGTTGTATCCATCATGGATGATGAATGGGCCAGAGTCTCAGATAACCTCACGGTCTGTTGAGGATGGAAGCTCTGAGGATCTGAATCTGAGGTAGAAGCCATTGGAGAGGAAGACAGAACAGAGGACGAAGGCGCAGGTACCTCCGGATCCGATCTGAAATCGGAAGCCCCCAGGGAAGAAGGCACCGTAGCCTCTGCATCCAGGGTGGTAAAGCTTATTCTAGTCTGTGTCCGGTCCGGGCTTAACATCTCCAAGGAGGCCCCCGTTGCCAGAGGCACTGTTTTCCCCAGTAGCTTGTGTAGGTTCGCTAAGTGTTTGTTAAGAGTAGCCACTTCGCCCCTGTAGTCCTCTGAAAGCAAACAGTTGCTACAGTCTAGAAATTATTTGTGAATATGTTCCGACCCCCGACCATCCTCTCAAAAAAAATCGGCCCCCTAGTTGTTAATCCCTGCTGTAAACATATTAGTGATCTCCATTCACTCGGTCTCCCATTTCAAATGCAACAAACACCAATATGAGAAATATTACAATGAAAGAAATCTGTTGCAACACGTCAATGGAAAGTGAAAATGATTTGCTTGGCTATATTGAATGCTGCTGTGCGGTGGGGCTGGGAGCCTCCAGCTAGGTTTGTGTTCATTCCTCTGTGAGACCGAGGTGTTGATTGGAAGCCTGGCCCAGTGCACTTGGTCTCCAGCACCACTCCAACACACAAGAGGTCTGAACAGCTCTGGAATCAGGCAGGGTGCACGTTGTTTGTTTTGGACTCAGAAAGCATCTCATTAGTGCGTGCTAATTGCAGCTAATTGTCTCTAACGAGATGAACAGGCAACCCGGTGGGATCATTCATACAAATAATAAGTAGGAAAAAATAAATGACTAGATGCTAATTGGAGCCAATTAACGCTGATTACGCGATACTGGAATGTGGAAGTAATAGATACAAATATTAAATAGCAAAGAAGCTGAAAATACACAGCATATAATAACAGCCTAGAGCTGGCTGACTCTTTGTAGCAAACTGATTCTCACCTGCATGTACAGCACTTCACCAGCTGTAGTTGATATAACAAGCAAACTCCTGTTGCTCTCTCTCTCTCTCAGCTGATTAATCAGAGAATCTCCTACAGTGCCAATCACACTTCACCAGAGCTTTATCCATTCATCAACCACCACTCTGTTCTGAACTACAGAACGGCTTCACTATAACATTGCAAAATTAAGGGCTCCATTGTGCAGCACCTCAAACAATGGGAAGTGATGTATATAAAAAGAGAGAGAAGAGGAGCGAGCGGGTGAGACTATATCCTCTCACTTGTTGCAGAAACAGGGCCGGGTGACGGGGCAGATGGTTCAGTCTTTGTTGTGGGCAAGGCTTGTAGCTCAGCCGGCCGTGCTATTCCCAAAGAGGTGACAAATAAAGGTATGAACACTTAATAAAACAAAGACATGCCACCCATAGTGAGTGCATAGAGTGTAGTCTATTCATAAAGAGGCAAGTCCTTGAGCATGGGATAGCTGACAGGCACTGCTGAGACAGAATTTGAAATCAGCACCACCACTATGTGGACAGCTCCATTACTGTGTCCAATGTTGTGAGAAGGCTCTGTTCTGACAAATTCAGAAAAAAACAAAAATACTACTAATTCTAATCAATGACATCATTGAAATAATTGAACCCCATAAAAGACAAACTGATATGTTTTTATTGGAATTATCTCAACATGCTTGTTACTGTAATGTCAATTGATAGTTACATTTTTTGACACCATTGTCTGATTTTTAGTTAGAGCGGACGCAGGGTAAATAACACAAGAGGTACCAGAAGGCTACATTGAGAGAGTTAAGCAAGGTTTAAGCCTCCTGACACCACAACACCTGCACCTCCTGTCCTCTCAGCAAGCAGCGCCGAAGGCCATTGAGAAATGACACACTTCAGCAATTTTTCAGGGCAGGGAAGTGGGGCAGCACTAGACCCCTCAGTGTAGCACTCAGCACGTAGAGCACTCAGCAAAACCAAAACACACCACAACAGTCCTTGAACACCTTACGTACATGCACAACACCTATAGCTAGGTGAAATATATGCACATGATTTTGCTGTGTTTTTCCATTCCCAATCATCTACTGAGGTCTTCATCTTATCCAGTTGACTAGTGATTGTGTACCTGCTTAGTGCCTGCCCAGCTGGCAGTGGTTGGTCTGTGTGTGCCAGCACATTGTGACTGGGGAGGGCACAGATAGGAGTGGTGGAGCTTTCAGGTATAACAGTGTTCTTCACCCTGCCAGTTACGGCCCACCCCCAACCCCACAGAGCAGGGGCTTCTGGGAGAGCCCGTCAATGCCAGGGCCAACAGCCACAAAGAGAAGAGGCTTAGCTGTAATCCGTATCGACCGCCTTTCCCCTTGTCTGCCAATTCATATCATGGATTTGTCTCGCTCAATGATGTGCCTTCATCAAGACACCCCCTGTTAGTCCATACCATTGATAGTCCTCAATGTCACCATCATCATTTAGGACTCTGCCAAAACTACCACAGAGGGAGAGGGAATGGTGCAGACAAATATACATTTACATACCAAAACCACCCAGGGAGAGTACAGCACATTAGGTTAATGAAGCAGTCTTCAGTGTCTCTAATCAAACAGATATGCTCACTATGGTGGGGAATCATTCACACAGATCATGGTGCAGTTTTGTTATGGAATAGACATTAAAAATCATGATTTCTCAGCTGACCCTGAAGATTACATTGAGCAACTGTTAGGTTTCGCAAGCTTACAGGCTATGTGACATTATTAGTTCATACAATAACCTACCATCCAATATAAGGCAATATTAGGTCATAAGTAATAATTTATATAAATAATTAGTTCAAGATAGGCAACATAATTTGAAACCTCAACTTATTTTGTTTTTCTTAATAGATGGTAAATGTGTGATTTTTTTTGATAAGATGGTAAAACATAAAGCAATTTGACGAATATAATAATGTTAGGGAAAAGAGAGAGTGGTAATATGAGGGAGGAACCAGGCAGTGTGACAGGGGTTGTGTGAGTGATGATGAGAGAGGGTGGAGGAGAGAGGGTTAGGTAGAGGACAGGGGACAAGGGAGAGGAGGAGAGGGGCTCCCCCAGGGGGAAGGGATGCCTGGGGGCCTTGCAGTAAGAGACCCTTAGGGACAATGTGCCTGGAGCCCAGTGATGATGGTGATTGATACAGGCACAACTCAGACACCCCAGACGCTCAGGCAAATTAAAAGGCTATTTTGTAAAGTTGTAAAAGAGCAGAATGGCAGAAGGTCCTCCAAACCCCACTCTGTCGCGCTCACGCTGAGGCTTCTGTTTGGTCTCTTTAGTGTCATCAACCCCTCAGGGAGAGGGGCTGTACATGCCTTTCACTCACACTGGCCACGTCTGTGAAGCATGCCATGCTGCCTCGCTCTCTGTGTATGTGTGTGTATATGAGAGAGAGAGATGTTGAGGAAGTATGTCAAATCTGTACGACATCATAGTAGAGTAACACTCAGTAAAACAGCAATACATTTTGCTAATTAGAATTCTGCCATGTTTTGGGTTATATCGTTTGTCATCTGTAAACACAGTCAATATGCCAATATCAGTCAGGCATTTCCTCTCAGTGCCATGAATCCATAAACACAATAACCCAGACTATATGAGTAAAGTCTCAGCTTTTGTAAACCATAAAGAGGAACTTACCTTGAATTACTCTCTTATTTGTAGATCATTTGCAGATCATTTATCCTCAATTTGAATTTAATTGACCCATGTGACCTGAGGACGCACACAGGCCCTGGATGGCTGCCCTGGCTGTGAGCAGCGTGTTTGGGGAGAGGAGATAGAGAGACAGCCTGTGTCAGGGTGGAGGTGCAGCCTACAGGGAGGACATACACAGCACAGGTCAAACTTGTGTCAAGTGGGGAGTGGAGGCCAGCTGAGCTGCCCTGCCCCATGCTTTGTGCTCATTTAAACAGCCATGGCCAGATACCGGGGATGTGTGATGGGGGTAGTGGAGGGCTGTAGGGGGCTTGACGAAGCTGGAGGGCATGTGGAGCCTGGCCAACAGGACCTGGGGTAAGAGGGACCTGTGGTGTGTTCCTGTCCAGAACACATGCCAACTCTCACACAAGCAAATCGCCTGCCCCATATCCCCAACCTGTCTGGGTTTAATGCTCCTCTCAGATCATCTACACAGACATCATGGAAAATATCACTCAAAGTATGAAAGTTTTCATTTTGCCAAAATTATTTTGAAGGCTCTCATTACTTATTGCACTAATTCCATATCGAATCATTATGTTTTCTCTCTTTCATATCATTGGATTTCTATAAATGATTTAGGGTTCTGTTATGGAAATTACAATATGGCTGTAAGTTCTGGCTATAGCCTCACTACAAACTATGATTTTTCTCCGTAACTAGGGTCAAGCAAACCCCATGACTATTTTGACATATGACATAAAATTATCATTGACATTTAATGATCTGATGGGTGACAAGTATGACATAGTAAATAGGGCTTGACATGAAAAATCACAAACACTTAACATTAACAGCTATCCTTACTCTAACGTAGGGGTCTCCAACAATCTACCCCTAAACTTTGTTTCAACAAGTCAAAATACATTTCTATTTACTCCTCAGATACCCTAACATGTAATTAGACTATAATATTCCTTTCGGAAAGATGTATGTTCAATAGGAAACAGATTTTAGCAGGTGCGTAATTCCTTTATTGCACACGAAGACATGGATTTCCAAGTCTGTGTCCTCATACTAAAACTGTTATTTCTTATTCCTTTTTGAAGTTACACGCCTGAAACATTGAACATAGACTGCTGACACCCCGTGGAAGTCATAGGAATTGCATTCAGGGAGTTATTTTACAATATTTCTAGGAGAATGGTCTCTCAAACAAAAATTATTCTGGTTGGTTTTTCTTTGGGTTTTCTCCTGCCATATCTGTTGTGTTATATTCTCCTACATTATTTTAACATTTCTACAAACTTCAAAGTCTTTTCTTTCCAATGGTGCCAATTATATGCATATCCTGGCTTCAGAGCCTGAGCTACAGGCAGTTTACTTTGGGCATGTCATTCAGGTCGGAAATTGAGAAAAAAAGGTGCCTAGCCCTAAGAAGTAAAAAACAAAAATATGTTGCGAGCTACTCATTTCTTTCTAGATTTCAAATAGGCCCGTTCTTCTCTTCTCACCTGCAACTCTTCTTCAGATCCTTAGTCTACAAGAGAAAGCAATGAACATGTTTTCTGTCAATATACAGAATGAATGGTTCATAAACAACTTTAAGGGGGTCCTATAAAATATTAGATATTCTCAGTTTAATTTGTCACTCTCAAAAATTACAATTGTTTGTAGAGAAACAACAAAGTTGGATGTTCTGAGTCTATGTCAATGCTTAAATCACATCAGAAGACAGTTTTCTTTAGGTCAGAAAGAAAATGAACACATTTAGATTTTTGAGTGTAATTCCCCTTTAATTGCACATCTGGCCCTTTAATCTAGCATGGTTCTGTACTGCTGCTGCTCATTTCATGGAAAAGTTTGCCAATAACAAATAATCGATACAAATGATATACTAACTCATGATATACTTCTGCCAGGTAAGCCTACTTTGCAGTTAACATTTAATTGAGAAGGTTTTTCTGTCAACCAACAAGATGGTTATCACATCAACTGGCTACACTCGGAGTAAGAAACAAATGCGCCCACCACACAGACAGGGGCAAGAGTGCTGTAAATTCCTTGGCAGATATTGTGTTAGGTTTGTTTTTTTAAGCCAATAGTGGCTAACCACGGGTGGGATAATGTCAATGTTGCTTGATTAGATAGCAGCTAAGAGCTAGCAGCTCGCGATCGACCTGTTGGAGACCCCTACTCAAACGTAATGTGTGATCTATTGGTTTCTACCATGTTAATGGGTTCCTCCATGGTGTTTGTTGTGAGAATATGTTGCAAGGGATAATATAATGTGCCACTGAGAGCAGAGAGCCAGTAACAATGGGTGGTCCATGGAGGTAATCAGGCTGTTTTGCAGCGAGGTCACGACTCCTAGCTGAGTGATATGACTGGCCTGCTGCAGCTTATCATCTACACCCACACCTCCCCATCCTCTCACTACAGACAACAGGGAGGGAGGCCACTGTATCAATCGATCTGGGCTCACACAGAAATGTGCTTCTCAGGGGTCACTGAGTCTAGGTAATATGTACATTGGCAAGTCAATAAGAAAATATTGGCCAAACTGCTGTGCCTGGAGAGGGAAAAGAGGTGGGAAACATACAGACACAATCTTGGCGCGCACACACATGCATGCACACATCTAGGCTTGTACTACCACCATACACATATGCACAGGCGCGCACACACACTCAAACACACAGCTTCTGTGTGATTCCTTGTGTGTGTCTAGCAGCAGTGTCTGATCTCTGAGTTGTATGCGTGAGGGGTAGTCCAGGATGCTCCATTAGAATAAGAGAGCACCGTGACACACGGGGAGGAAGGAGCTCCACAGACTGGCGTCCCGAGGCAGCCGCCCACCCTTGTGTTTTCAGCTGGCCCCTCTCACACTCGACCTTTCATCCAGTCCTCTCAGTGGGAACCAGCCCGTTCCCGTGCACCAAACAGATGGGCGCCTCACAAAGGCCCCCGCGCTTCAGCAAGCTGGTGTCCTACATGCCCGATTACACCCCAATACCAAAGTTAGAATTGATACAGTGGCTCGTGGGGCCTTTGTTTGTGCATAGGGCACGGAGAACAAAAAAGCAAGAGGTAGTTAGAAAGCCATTTTCCTCTCCGCCGTTATAGTGCTGCATGCGTGGAGGGAGAAATCGATGCTCTGGTGAACCTGTGTGTCCTGTTCTCTAGGGCTGCGTTTGGAGGCAGTGTTCAGGTTAGGTGTGACAGCAGACACATTTGCATGCACTCCATGGATTTATACCCTGCCAGGCGACCATGGAGAATTCAGTCGAGGTAGATTTACCTTTTAGGAGAATATCACAGTATGTTCTCTGAGGAGAAAAAAAACTTTATATACTGTGAGACTATGAGAACATACAGAGGATTACAAAATTTATGAAAATGAACAAAATGAATCATATTAAATCAATGAAAATATATGAAATGTATTATTTTCCAACTATATCTAACAATTCCTTTATTTTGTTCCAAGTACTCCACAACATTCATCATTATAGGTGGGACCAGATAGTGACATAGGGTAGTGGATAAGGTTACATAAATACACTGTTGTACCTTAGGTATTAGGAAACATATAATTTCTAAATACATTGCTGTAAAGTAATGGCATAGAATTCAGTTTCACATGAAGGGCCACCCCACCCCACCACCACCCTTCAGTGTTGCTTCTGCACCTCCAGAATATTACCCAGTCAATATAGTGATTGTATCTACAATGCTGTAAACACCAGCCACGTCTGCGTTAGGCGATAGTGGATATTGACAGAGGAGGAGCAGATACAGGCAAAATAAAACCATGAAGTAGTGTAGATGTAGGTGAAAGAGAGATCAGAGGGACAGAGGGAGAGAGAGAGAGAAAGAGAGGGAGAGAGAGAGAGAAAGACAGAGGGACATAGGGGGAGAGAGAGAGAGAGAGAGAGAAGAGGGGGGAGAGACAGAAGAGAGAAAGAGACAGAGAGACAAAGAGAGAGAGAGAGAAGAGAGAGAGAGAGAGAGAGAGAGAGAGAGAAGAGAGAGAGAGAGAGAGAGAGAGAGAGAGAGAGAGAGAGAGAGAGAGAGAGAGAGAGAGAGAGAGAGAGAGAGAGAGAGAGGAGAGAGAGGAGAGAGAGAGAGAGAGAGAGAGAGAGAGAGAGAGAGAGAGAGAGAGAAGAGAGAAAGAGAGAGAGAGAGAGAGAGAGAGAAAGAATTAGAGAAAGCTAGTTGAATTACATGTAGTTCACTTCTCTCCAACAATGCACACTAGTGAATGTAATGGGCATTCGCATGTAGTGTAATTAGACTGCATACTCGAACAGATTAAGTGAGATATACTATATATACTGTATATATATATATATATATATATATATATATATATATATATATATAGAGAGAGAGAGAGATAGATAGATATAGAGATAGAGGGATAGATAGAGATAGATAGAGAACCAGAAAACCTGAGCCTACGCCTTCACTATGGTAATCACTAAAACATTACAGATTTACACTACAGAAAAAGAAGGAACAGCACGTCAGAAATCAGCTCAATGTAATTGAAGAATCCATAGAATCTAACCACTTCTGGGAAAATTGGAACACACTAAACAAACAACAACACGAAGAGTTATCTATCCAAAACGGAGATGTATGGATAAACCACTTATCTAATCTTTCCGGCTCTTAAAATGAACAAACAGCAAAAACATATACAGTACATGATCAAATACAAATCTTAGAATCAACTTTTAAAGACTACCAAAACCCACTGGATTCTCCAATTACATTGAATGACCTACAGGACAAAATACAAACTCTCCAACCCAAAAAGGGTCTGTGGTGTTGATGGTATCCTAAATGAAATGATAAAATATGCAGAACACAAATTCCAATTGGCTATACTTAAACGTTTTAACATCATCCTCAGCTCTGGCATCTTCCCCAATATTTGGAACCAAGGACTGATCACCCTAATCCACAAAAGTGGAGACAAATGTAACCCCAATAACTAYCGTGTGATATGCGTCAACAGCAGCCTTGGGAAAATTCTCTGCATCATCATTAAAAGCAGACTCGTACGTTTCCTCAGGGAAAAAAATGTACTGAGCAAATGTCAAATTGGCTTTTTACCAAATTACCGTACAACAGACCACGTATTTACCCTGCACAACCTAATTGACAAACAAAACAAAACAAAGGCAACATTTTCTCATGCTTTGTTGATTTCAAAAAAGCTTTTGACTCAATTTGGCATGAGGATCTGCTATATAAATTGATGGAAAGCGGTGTTGGGAGAAAAACATACAACATTATTAAATCCATGTACACAAACAACAAGTGTGGGGTTAAAATTGGCAAAAAAACTAACATTTCTTTCCACAGTCCTATGGGGTGAGACAGGGATGCAGCTTGAACCCCACCCTCTTCAACATATATATCAACGAATTGGTGAGGGCCCTAGAACAGTCTGCAGCATCCAGCCTCAACCTAATAGGATCTGAAGTCAAATATCTACTGTTTGCTGATAATCTGGTGCTTCTGTCACCAACCAAGGATGGCCTGCAGAAGCACCTAGATCTTCTGCACAGATTCTTTCAGACCTGAGCCCTGACAGTAAATATCAGTAAGACAAAAATAATGCTGTTCCAAAAAAAGGTCCAGTTGCCACAACCACAAATTCAAATTCCATCTAGACACTGTTGCCCTAGAGCACACACAAAACTATACGTACCTCAGCCTAAACATCAGCTCCACAGGTAACTTCCACAAAGCTGTGAACGATCTGAGAGACAAGTCAAGAAGGGCCGGCAGGTAGCCGGCAGGTAGCCTAGTGGTTAGAGCATTGGGCCATTGGGCCAGTAACCGAAAGGTTGCTAGATCGAATCCCTGAGCTGACAAGGTAAAAATCTGTTGTTCTGCCCCTTAACTGTTAAGGGCTTAGGGCTTATCACCTAAAGACACTGTTCCTAGGATGTCATTGTAAATAAGAATTTGTTCTTAACGGACATGCCTAGTTAAATAAAGGTAAAATAAAAAAATMATACGCCATCAAAAGGAACATAAAAATTGACATACCAATTAGGATTGTGAGGTCTGGGGTCACCAACCAACCAAGAATTCACAAAATTGGAAAAACACCAAATTGAGACTCTGCATGCAGAAATCTGCTAAAATATCCTCTTTGTACAAATGCAGATAATAATTAGGCAGATACCCGCTAATGAGCCAAATCCAGAAAAGAGACGTTCAATTCTACAACCACCTAAAAGGAAACAAAGCCATCACCTACAGAGAGATGAACCTGGAGAAGTCCCCTCCTAATCAAGCTGGTCCTGGGGCTCTGTTCACAAACACAAACAAAGCCCCAGGACAGCAACACAATTAGACCCAACCAAATCATGAGAAAACTAAAAAAAAWATTTACTTGACACATTGGAAAGAATGGAGAGCCCAACGACAAAAGAGCCCAACGACAAAAGATACCATGGCCTTTTATAGCAAAGATACACCCCCTTCAGTCTACATGACAAACAACAGATGTATGGAATGGGTCACAAGGTTAAGATTTGTATGAAAGATACTTATAATTCACAGCAGACAGTATCTGCTGTAAAAACAGTTATCATTGTGTGGAGACCAAGGTCTGGCCCTGGAGTCATCTCTCCCTGGTACCTTATAGAACAGAAACATTAACTCATGCTCTGGAATGCGGTCTTGTTAGGCTTATCACCTAAACACATCGTAAATCTTCMGTCAGTGTTAAATATCCCAGAAGCCCATCCTCAGTAGAACACACACAGATGAATGTGTTCTAACAACCCCCTATCCTGTTGCATAAAACAACCATTTGATGCAATAACAGCGTTATAACACAATCTTGTCATTTCTGTTCAGACACCACTGTGACTGACCCAAACTTAAGGAACGTTTTGACTATGTATAGACTCAGTAAGCATAGCCTTGCTATTGAGAGAGGCCGCCGTGGGCAGACCTGGCTCTCAAGAGAAGACAGGCTATGTGCACACTGCCCACAAGATGAGGTAGAAACTAAGCTGCACTTCCTAACTTCCTGCCAAATGTATGAACATATTAGAGACACATATTTCCCTCAAATTACACAGACCCACAAAGAATTAGAAAACAAATCACATTTCAATAATATAATATCTGCCATTGAGCAGACGCTTTTATCCAAAGTGACTTACAGTCATGCGCCCTTACGTTTTACGTATGGGTGGACCCAGGAATCGAACCCACTACCGTGGTCTTGCTCTATCAACTGCACCATGCTCTAGCAACTGAGCTACAAAGGACCACTTATTTATTTGTATTATTTTATATTATTTGTATTTGTAAAAAAAAAAAATGACATTTACATTTGAGTCATTTAGCAGATGCTCTTATCCAGAGCGTAGTAGTGAAGTAGTGAGTGCATACATTTTAATATTTTTTAAATTCCCATATCCCTATTCCAATATCTATTGGGTGAAATACCAGTGTGCCATCACAGCAGAAATATCTGTGACCTGTTAACACGAGAAAAGGGCAACCAGTGAAGAACAAACACCATTGTAGATACAACCTATATTTATGTATATTTATTTTCCCTTTTGTACTTTAGCTATTTGCACATCGTTACAACACTTTATATAGCCATAATATGACATTTGAAATGTCTCTGTTCATTTGGAACTTTTGTGAGTGTAATGTTTATTGTTAATTTTGTTATTGTTAATTTCACTTTTGTTTATTATCTATTTCACTTGCTTTGGCAATGTAAACATGTTTCCCATGCCAATAAAGCCCATTGAATTGAATTGAGAGAGATAGAGAGGGAGGGAGAGTGAGAGAGAGAGAGAAATGTTGGAACATTGCTGAAGGGACTTGCTTCCACTCAGCCACAAGAGCATTAGTGAGGTCGGGCGCTGATGTTGGGCGATTAGGCCTGGCTCGCAGTCGGCATTCCAATTCATCCCAATGGTGTTCGATGGGATTGAGGTCAGGGCTCTGTGCAGGCCAGTCAAGTTCTTTCACACCGATCTTGACAAACCATTTCTGTATGGACCTCGCTTTGTGTATGGGAGCATTGTCATGCTAAAACAGGAAAGGGCCTTCGCCAAACTGTTGCCACAAAGTTGGAAGCATAGAATCGTCTAGAATGTCATTGTGTTCTATGCGTTAAGATTTCCCTTCACTGGAAATAAGGGGCCTAGCCCGAACTGTGAAAAACAGTCCCAGTCCATTATTCTTCCTCCACCAAACTTTACAGTCGGCTGGTAAGGTTCTCCTGGCAAACCCATATTTGTCTGTCGGACTGCCAGATACTGTAGCGTGGTTCACCACTCCAGAGAATGTGTTTCCACTGCTTCAGTGTCCAATGGCAGCGAGCTTTACACCACTCCAGCCGATGCTTGGCATTGCGCATGGTGATCTTAGGCTTGTATGCGGCTGCTCGGCCTTGGAAACCCATTTCATGAAGCTCCCGACGAATTGTTCTTGTGTTGATGTTGCTTCCAGAGGCAGTTTGGACTCGGTAGTGAGTGTTGCTACCGAGGACAGACGATTTTTACGCCCTACGCGCTTCAGCACTCGGCGGCCCAGTTCTGTGAACTTGTGTGGCCTTACACTTCGTGGCTGAGCCATTGTTGCTTCTAGATGTTTCCACTTTACAATAACAGCACTTGCAGTTGACCGGGGAAGCTCTAGCAGGCCAGAAATTTGACGAACGGACTTGTTGGAAAGGTGGCATCCTATGAAGGTGCCACGTTGAAAGTCACTGAGCTCTTCATTAAGGCTCTTCATATGTGTCTGTCTTTCTCTACTGTCAATGTTTGTCTATGGAGATTGCATGGGTGTGTGCCCGATTTTATACACCTGTCAGCAACAGGTGTGGCTGAAATAGCCGAATCCACTAATTTGAAGGAGTGTCCACATACTTTTCTATATATACTTTCGTATATATAGTGTACACTGCACATACAGCTGCATGACTAGAATCATCTGTCTCCCTAAAGAAACCTTATCCAAAATGACGATTGTGCTTTCTGGTGTGTTCAGGCTTTCATGTGTCTGTCTTTCTCTATGATCCCTGATGGGGTGTCTTTCTCTCTGTGTTCGTGTGTGTGCGTGTGTGTGTGTGTTTGTGTGTGTGTGTGTATCTGCAAGCGTGTGTGTCAAAACAGCGCCCTTAGCCATCCTATCCACATTTTTCATCGACATAAAAAACAAGCCAGTTTCTTATCAGCAGCCACTGTCCTTTCATTTCTCCCACTGCCCTCCCGCCCCTGTCTGTCTGGGCTTCAAGATATGCTAATCGCTGTGTAAGAATATCCTGTTGGATAATTACCATACATTACCCTGTGCTCATCTCCGGATGAATTCTTCACGTGCATAATCGCATTGGGACTTTCTTCCTCGCCCAATGTGAAAGGAGAGCCATGGGTAAATACAATCTATCATTGATTGAATATCAGCCACTACTGTATAGGTAGTATGAATGTGTTGACAACTCTTAGCTTCAGGACGCTAGCTGTCTGAAGACACAAATAAAAAAACACAGTATTGGGGATTATTTCTACAATATGCAGCCCAGAGTATATATGTATGTTACCAAGTGGAACATTTCTAAAGCGTCACCAAAGGCAGTATTAGATAGAGAGGGAGGCCATATTTTATATACAATTCTATATTTCCTTCTGATGGTTCTACTCTCTGGATTGTAGATGTCAGAACAATAAATATTTGTAAACTACCAGAGATCAGTGAGAAATGACTTTGCATGTCTTTATTATATGTAAGAATGTTCTTAATTCACTTACCTGGTTAAATCAAATGGAGTAAAGTACGATTGAGTGAACTTTAGAGCAATTTGATGAGAAACACCACCTTGTGGAGAAACACCAGAGGAGAGGGGAGGACAGGACAGGCAGGGTGAGGGAGAGGAGAGGGGGAAGACAGCCAGGTGGATGGGAGGACAGGATAGGCAGGGTGAGGGAGAGGAGAGGGGGAAGACAGCCAGGTGGATGGGAGGACAGGACAGGCAGGGTGAGGGAGAGGAGAGGGGGAAGACAGCCAGGTGGATGGAGGACAGGACAGGCAGGTGAGGGAGAGGAGAGGGGAAGACAGCCAGTGGATGGGGGGACAGGACAAGGGGGTGAGGACGAGGAGGGGAAGACAGCCAGCGTGCGATGGGAGGACAGGCAGGGTGAGGGAGAGGAGAGGGGGAAGACAGCCAGGTGGATGGGAGGACAGGACAGGCAGGGTGGGAGGACAGGACAGGCAGGGTGAGGGAGAGGTTTGCGGAGGACTGTCCTTTACCTGTCCCAGCCAGGGGACTGACAATGGACATTTACCCTGTCCCTCCCAGGAGTGGAGTTCCCACCTCCACTTCCCCTACATAGTCTGTTTTTTATTTTTTTCGTATATATTTTAATCTCACTTTCCATCTACGAACTAAACATACCTTCCTGCAACCCGCCTCACCCAATGTGGTACGCAGCTGCT
Organism: Salvelinus sp. IW2-2015; assembly: GCF_002910315.2. NCBI lineage: Eukaryota > Metazoa > Chordata > Actinopteri > Salmoniformes > Salmonidae > Salvelinus > Salvelinus sp. IW2-2015. The sequence continues at coordinate 52,175,372 of NC_036860.1, read as the reverse complement.
ATTTTTTTATACCTTATAACTGCTGGCCAGCAAACTAATTTCTAGCTATTAGCCATTGTTTGCCACTGCTAGCAGTCTTCACCTTTAGCTTGGACACTAGCCAGCTTTCAGACAATTACCTGCCAGTCTGCACAGCACGATATCAACCCAGAGCATATCGTACTGCTTTTCTCCACCACATCAAAAGATTCCTGACGCAAGCTCTGGATCATTACACCGGATCATTGCAGCTAGCTAGTTGCAACCAAGTGGCTCCTGTTGGCTAACGCCTCTGTCCCGAAACAAGCACCAGTTAGCCTTGAGCTAGCCTCCAGCTAGGCTCATCTCCCGGCCAGCTAATTCTTGGGCTACAATACCTCTTTTGCAATTGGCCTGGACCTTTTATTGTCGACACGGAGCCCTGCCGATCCATCACGACAGGTCTGCCGACGTAATTGTCTAATGTGGTTTCAACAGGCTTTTCTGTTGCGATGTCGCCGAAGACCAATCTACGACCCCGGCCCACTAGCTTTCTGAATGCCGTGTCTCCCGCTCACCTAGCGTAGTAGTGACTACCAAACAGCTCCCCGACTCACCTACTGCTGCTCATTGGACCCTATGATCACTTGGCTACACAGCTGATGCCTGCTGGTCTGTTCATTAACCATGTACCTCATTTTGTATTTCTGTCGGCCACAGCTTCGAACTCAGGTCCTGTGTGTACCATTTACCCGTTGTTGTCTTAGCTCTTCCAACCAACACCCGTGATTGCTTTATGCCGATCTCTAATGTCAATATGCCTTGCCTACTGCTGTTTCAGTTAGTTATTATTGTTTTATTTCACTGTAGAGACCCCAGTCCAGCTTAACCTGCCTTAGATAGCTCCATGTATGCGGAGACCTCACCTGGCTTAACTGGTGCCTCCAGAGACGCAACCTCTCTCATCGTCACTCAATGCCTAGGTTTCCATCCACTGTACTCACATCCTACCATACCCTTGTCTGTACATTATGCCCTGAATCTATTCTACCAGTCCCAGAAATCTGCTCCTTTTATTCTCTGTTCCCAACGCACTAGACAAACAGTTCTTATAGCCTTTAGCTGTACCCTTAACCTAGTCCTCCTCTGTTCCTCTGGTGATGTAGAGGTTAACCCAGGCCCTGTAGCCCCCAGTTCTACACCTATTCCCCAGGCGCTCTCATTTGATGACTTCTGTAACCGTAAAAGCCTTGGTTTCATGCATGCTAACATCAGAGGCCTTCTCCCTAAGTTTGTTTTATTCACTGCTTTAGCACACTCCACCAACCCTGATGTCCTAGCCTTATCTGAATCCTGGCTTAGGAAGGCCACCAAAAATTCTGAAATCTCCAACCCCAACTACAAATGATCAAGGAACCTATTAGGTACAACCCTAAATCCGTAAACATGGGCACCCTCATWCAGTTGAAGTCTGAAGTTTACATACACCTTAGCCAAATACATTTCAACTCAGTTTTTTACAATTCCTTTAAGATTGTGAAATGTCAGAATAATAGTAGAGAGAATTATTTATTTCAGCTTTAATTTCTTTCATCACATTACCAGTGGGTCAGAAGTTGACATATACTCAATTAGTATTTGGTAGCATTGCCTTTAAATTGTTTAACTTGGGTCAAACGTTTCGGGTAGCCTTCCACAATCTTCCCACAATAAGTTGGGTGAATTTTGGCCCATTCCTCCTGACAGAGCTGGTGTAACTGAGTCAGGTTTGTAGGCTTCCTTGCTCGCACACGCTTTTTCAGTTCTGCCCACAAATTTTCTATGGGATTGAGGTCAGGGCTTTGTGATGGCCACTCCAATACCTTGACTTTGTTGTCCTTAAGCCATTTTACCACAACTTTGGAAGTATGCTTAGGGTCATTGTCCATTTGGAAGACCCATTTGCGACCCAGCTTTAACTTCCTGACTGATGTCTTGAGATGTTGCTTCAATATATCCAGATAATTTTCCTTTCTCATGATGCCACATTTATTTTGTGAAGTGCACCAGTCCCTCCTGCAGCAAAGCACCTCCACAACATGATGCTGCCACCCCTGTGCTTCACGGTTGGGATGGTGTTCTTCAGCTTGCAAGACTCCCCCATTTTCCTCCAAACATAACGATGGTCATTTTGGCCAAACAGTTGTATTTTGGTTTCATCAGACCAGAGGACATTTCTACAAAAAGTAAGATCTTCGTCCCCTTGTGCAGTTGCAAACCGTAGTCTGGCTTTTTTCTGGCGGTTTTCGAGCAGTGGCTTCTTCCTTGCTGAGCGGCCTTTCAGGTTATGTCAATATAGGACTCGTTTTACTGTGGATATAGATACTTTTGTACCTGTTTCCTCCAGCATCTTCACAGGGTCCTTTGCT
>NC_036860.1:52158149-52167560 GCF_002910315.2 Salvelinus sp. IW2-2015 | reverse complement strand
TCTGGCTTTTCTTCTGGCGCCGTTTCGAGCAGTTGGCGTTCTTCCTTGCTGAGCGGCCTTTCAGGTTTCAATATAGGACTCGTTTTACTGTGGATATAGATACTTTTGTACCTGTTTCCTCCAGCATCTTCACAGGGTCCTTTGCTGTTGTTCTGGGATTGATTTGCACTTTTCGCACCAAAGTACGTTCATCTCTAGGAGATAGAATGCGTCTCCTTCCTGAGTGGTATGACGGCTGCGTGGTCCCATGGTGTTCAGGTCTTGGCTGATTTCTTTTGATTTTCCTATGATGTCATGCAAAGAGGCACTGAGTTTGAACGTAGGCCTTGAAATACATCCATAGGTACACCTCCAATTGACTCGAATTATGTCAATTAGCCTATCAGAAGCTTCTAAAGCCATGACATAATTTTCTGGAACTTTTCAAGCTGTTTAAAGCCACAGTCAACTTAGCGTATATGTACATTTCTGACCCACTGGAATTGTGATACAGTGAATTATAAGTGAAATAATCTGTCTGAAAATAATTGTTGGAAAAAGTACTTGTGTCATGCACAAAGTAGATGTCCTAACCGACTTGCCAAAACTATAGTTTGATAACAAGAAATTTGTGGTGGTTGAAAAACGAGTTAAAAAATGACTCCAACCTAAGTGTATGTAAACTTCCGACTTCAACTGTAGATATCATCCTGACCAACTTGCCCTCTAAATACAACTCTGCTGTTTTCAACCAGGATCTCAGCGATCACTGCCTCATTGCCTGCGTCCGTAAGGGGTCCGCGGTCAAACGACCACCCCTCATCAATGTCAAACGTTCCATAAAACACTTCAGCGAGCAGGGCTTTCTAATCGACCTGGCCCGGGTATCCTGGAAGGATATTGACCTCATCCCGTCAGTAGTGGATGCCTGGTTGTTCTTTAAAAGTGCTTTCCTCACCATCTTAAATAAGCATGCCCCATTCATTTAAAAAAAAAATAAGAAAAGATATAGCCTCTGGTTCACTCCTGATTTGACTGACCTTGACCAGCACAAAAACATCCTGTGGCGCACTGCATTAGCATCGAATAGTCCCCGCGATATGCAACTTTTCAGGGAAGTCAGGAACCAATATACAGTCAGTTAGGAAAGCAAAGGCTAGCTTTTTCAAACAGAAATGTGTGTCCTGTAGCACTAATTCCAAAAAGTTTTGGGACACTGTGAAGTCCATGGCGAATAAGAGCACCTCCTCCCAGCTGCCCACGGCACTGAGGCTAGGAAACACTGTCACCACCGATAAATCTACGAAAATTTAGAATTTCAATAAGAATTTTCTACATCCGGCCATGCTTTCCACCTGGCTACCCCTACCCCGGCCAACAGCTCTGCACCCCCCGCAGCAACCTGCCCAAGCCCCCCCCCCCCCACTTCTCCTTCACCCAAATCCAGANCTTCACCCAAATCCAGATAGCTGATGTTCTGAAAGAGCTGCAAAATCTGGACCCCTACAAATCAACTGGGCTAGACAATCTGGACCCTCTCTTTCTAAAATTATCCGCCGCAATTGTTGCAACCCCTATTACTAGCCTGTTGGCTCCAGGTCATCTATAAGTCTGTGCTAGGTAAATCCCCGCTTTATCTCAGCTCACTGGTCACCATAGCAACACCCACCCATAGCACGCGCTCCAGCAGGTATATTTCACTGGTCATCCCCAAAGCCAACACCTTCTTTGGCCGCSTTTCCTTCCAGTTCTCTGCTGCCAATGACTGGAACAAATTGAAAAAATCACTGAAGCTGGAGACTTATATCTTCCTCACTAACTATAAGCATCAGCTGTCAGGGCGGCTTACCGATCACTGCACCTCTACACAGCCCATCTGTATATATCCCATCCAACTACCTCATCCCCAAATTGTTATTGTTTTTGCTCTTTTGCACCCCAGTATCTCTACATCATCTGCACATCTATCACTCTTGTGTTAATACTAAATTGTAATTATTTCGCCACTGTGGCCTATTTATTGCCTTACCTCCCTAATCTTACTACATTTACATACACTGTATATAGACTTTTCTCTTGTGTTATTGACTGTACGTTTGTTTATCCCATGTTTAACTCTGTGTTGTTGTTTTTGTCGCACTGCTTGCTTTATCTTGGCCAGGTCGCAGTTGTAAATGAGAACTTGTTCTCAACTGGCCTACCTGGTTAAATAAAGGTGAAATAAAAAATAAAAATACATCTCCCCTTTCTTCCCTAAACAACTGACTGCCCTCTTACAAGCTGCCCTCTCCCTGACCTCACTTATTTTACACCAACACACACTCCAAACTCGTATATCCATAGCCTCCAATAACTGTGTGTAGTTATCTTTAATAAAGAAAAAAAAAATCAAACCTACAGTATGCATCTTTAAACCTACACTAGCTTACCGTGTAATCATCTGTCTCAGTGGTGTGTAGTGCCACTACGGTGATAGGGAGTGAGCAGTGTCTGCGATCACAGACAGACAGGGATACAGCTGAGACGCTCCCAGTATTGTCTCACCCTGCCCCTGTTTTGCATGTCTCATTAGAATATATTGAGTGGGCCATCTGTAAGCCATTTATCTCATTCAAAAAGCCGTTAGGACTGCTCTCTCCTCCCCCCGATCCTTCCTCCAGCCATGTCAACACATACAAATCAACACATGCATACACACATATGTAGGCGAACACACTCATGCACAGTCAGGCACATGAACACCAATAGGCGTATGCAGACATACTTGAACAAACAACAGACACAGAGAGTCAGATACTCCAACAACAGACACAGAGAGTCAGATACTCCAACAACAGACACAGAGAGTCAGATACTCCAACAACAGCTTTAAATTCTAGTCTCGTTTTTAATTATGTTTTTATTAACCTCAATTAATTATCACGTCACAGGTATTAAATTGGAGAATTAGCAAGCTCATGAAATTGCTGTGGAGTCTCGGTTATATTTGAAGACCCCTGCAGGCGATTTCTTTCATTTGGAAAGAAAAAGGACGTCAATTGTGGAGCTTTTACAACGCCAGCCCAATGGTCTCGTCACTGTGGTGTTTTATTCCACATTCTTGTAACACTTATGCCACTGTGCATTATATTCTTCTTAGGGCACATTTAACCAGTTCCCAGACTCTGCAAGAACCATTAAGATTGCTTTACACATATTCGCTTGTAAACACGGTGTGCTAAAAAGAAGAGCACCCTACCATATTAACACCTGCACAATCTTCAACTCACACAATTCTCAGTGCTTCTGAGTGTTTATGGAGTGGTCAATACTCTCTAGAAAAAGGGGTTAAAAAGGTTTCTGCGGGCATTGTCCCCAATAGGAAGAACCATTTTGGTTTCAGTGAGAAACCTATTACTGGTTCCAAGTAGGAACTCTTTTAGGGTTCCATGTGAAACCGTCTCGTAGAGGGTTCAACATGACACCTAAAGGGTTCCACCTGTAAGCCAAAAGTGGGTCTTCCAAAGGTTCTCCTATGGGGCCAAGCCGAATAACAATTTTCTAGACTAGAAAAAATGGTGCAAGAGTTGATATGGGCAGAAGTTGGGATGGCCGCCTTGCACTGTAAATGTGATCCACCATCACGAAGGCAGCAGAACTGAGAGGTCAAATGTATTCACTCTCCAGTCTCTCCAGCTCAACTCAGAGAAAGCAAGTGAGCACTCCATGCAGTCTGGAGTGCCTCGGTCTCTGTGTGTGAAAGCAGCACAGTGGTTTCATGTAGTCACCAGGGATCGAGAGATCAATAGGAGCCTTAATACAGGGGATCATGTGCAGCACAAGCGCCTCAGCTAAAGGCCCTCTCCAAAGTCGGTGCGATCTGACCCTGAAATGACCACTATTCCTTATGTACTGTTCCATCTCCATCGAGGGGATAAAGACAAGACGAATTGATTGTGTATTCCACAGAGTTGGAGATAGGAGAAATCATGTCGTTCTCTAAAAAAACAGACATTTGTCAGCTGAAGAGCTGTCTTCCTTTTTTGGACAGAGAAAAAAACAGCCATGAGCCATCCTGGGAGAGAAGACATTGACTCTGGGAATATTACGTTTGATCACGCTCGCACCTTAGACCTAGCAGTCAGACAGGATTAGAAACGGAAACAACTACTACACACATTCAACAAGGTGAAGGCTAACTTCTTGAATCTAGGTTCGGGTCATTTGAGTTTAGCATTTGGTAGAGGATTTCGGCTCTATGGCCTTTGTCCATTAGGGACAGAAGCCAAATATCAGAATTCCACACCCCACATGCTACCCATTCCCTCCCTGCAGACCCCTCTCTCCCCTGTGTGTGGGATGGGTTTCTTGGTTACAGCCAGCTGAGTGGGATACTTCAGGCCAGCAGGCAGGGCGGGCCAGTGTTATCGCTCCATATCTCCAGGGAGCAGTAGCAGCCAGTGCTGTATGTACGCAGGCCATGGAGAGACACCAGGAAGTGGTTCATCACAAGAGCCACTGATACCATCTGGATGGCGATCAGAGCTTCTCACTCACTCCCTATGGCTCTCTGCGTTCTCAGGAGCCCCCTGTGGGAAACCAAGGGCCTGCAGCTGATCAAGCACTCAAAAGCTTTATTGACATGACAAATGTTACATCTGCATTGACAGCCGCCGTGTACGCACATCAGTGTGCATTCCCGCCGAATATGCAGAGGAAAAGCGCGGTCCAATGAAACAACAAACATGGTTCAAGAAACAGAGGAGGTATACACTTGGTTGACAACACCCATCCACTGAGTTTCTCCTTTAGATATGCTGTAACGCAGTCTTGTGAGATAGTCTTGGCATGATGTGATATATCGGTTTGACACCTAATAGAGATCAGTATCAGTCTCGACTCCCTCAGTATCTCATCTGATGAACCAGTCTTCATCACATTCCCTAACCATCCAGATACTATTAAGAAGCTGAATTCCTCCCAATATAGATTTCAGTGATCAAATAGTGTTCATCATGTCGCACCATCCAAAAGACTCTTGCATGCCTGAATATTTCTAATTACAGAGGTCCATCTATACTTGATTAAGATTTAATAATTGCCAGCCAAGCACTAGTAACGGTTGATAAGTACCATCCCATAAAAATATTAAATTTATTTTTAAGTAGCTAATTATACTTTTTTTTCTCGTTGGATCTTCTCGATGGACCTTCTTACTACTCAAGCATTTGCTACAATATTAATGTCAAGTCTATTTTGGCATTATATGGAAAGACCTGCCGCTCAAGCAGATCAGAATGGTCACTTAATTACGACACTAATAACTTCTATACATGTCAGTTCATGAATATATGGAATGCAGTAAGGATGTCTACTCTTCGATACTTCTTCAAGAGTTTAATAGGGTTAGACCGTGACATTTTTCCTACGCCGAGAGACTGGTAGCTGTGAATTTAGATCTACTCCAATGTAAAATCATCAGATAAAAAGTTTAGATGATATAGTTGGGTCTGTAGAAGACTTATAGGAAGGACATAGCTTGTATGTTGAAAGCAAAAAAAATGACACTGTTGTTCTCAGGGTCCATTTGTTGTTACTTGGCTCCATATTGCAGTGTGGCTTGAAGGAGGTGTGATCAAGCTGCCACAGTGCAGGTGTTATTGCCTTCCAGCCACCATCCCAGTCGGGTAGTGCTGCTGGAGCCGCAGGTCTGCACCTCTGCCCCCACCCTGCTGGCATTGATGTATTGCACCGGAGGGCGCAATGCGGGACGGCGACGGAGACGGGAGACGGGGAGGAGTGGGCTTGACATAGGGCAGAGGACGGCCCCAAGCTGGCATGTGAGATGGGTTTTACAGTGTGCATAGGTCTTAGTCACTAGGCGTGAGAAACACCCAGATGCCAGCCAGGCGAGCGATATTGCAGGTCTCGTGCGGTGAATCAGCTGTTGTTTGCTTCAGCTACATTAGCACCTTCCCCCTGCTCCCCCGCTCTCTCGGTCTCTCCCTAGTCCTCCCTGTCTTTTCTATTCTCTTCTCCCTCTCAGCCCTGGCACACCCTCTGCCCATCAACACTTGCTCTCAGACACGGCGGAGCCCCAGATGGTCAATGAATGATGCCACATAACGCAACATCTGTCATAGTTCATAGTTTTGCTTGAATATCCAGGAAGTTATCCCAGAAGATAGGTTTTCATTGTTAGATACTGTTATGCTGAAACCAAAATTATTATGTCATTATTTGAATTTTTTGTTGAACAAACTATTTTCATCTTTCTTGTAGTAGTGATTGTCTGGCCAGGGAGCACGATATAGTTTTCAGAGGCAGACACAACGCGTGACAGTTACCGCCTGAAGGGAATGGGTATACCTTGCATCTAAACTGAACAACAACAGATCGAATCCGGATGCGGATCCTGAGGCCCATTGTCGTGCCATTCATAATCCGCCATCACCTCATGTTGCAGCATGATAATGCACGCCCACTGTCGCACGATCTGCACACGATTTCCTGGAAGCTGAAAATGTCCCCAGTTCTTCCATGGCCTGCAACTCACATTCACCTATTTGCAGCATGTTTGAATGCTCTGGATTCAATGTGTAACGACAGTGTGTTTCTATTCACGCCAATATCCAGCAACTTTCCACAGGCAAGCAGGTGGGACACATACCACAGGCCACAATTCCAACAGCTCTGAATCGCTCTATGCCGAGGAGCATTGTGTCGCCACTGCTTGAGCAAATGTGGAACCACAGATCCTGACCTGATTTTTGAGCCAGGCCGTTACCTAAAGGTATTTCTGGAACAACACGAGCAATATCTGTAGTTCCCAATTGTTGAATCCATGATTATGGCTAATATTTTTTTTTCAATTACTGATTTCCTTATATGAACTGTAACTCAGTTAAAATCGTTGAAACGTTGTGTTGAATTTTGTTCAGATATACATAGTCATGATGAAAGGGAACTTTGTCCTATCGGTTACTGTCCCCATAGTGTGAACCAATTAACCAATTTAAGTTAAAGACCATTTCATCTAGGCCTCACACATGGCTTAGATAGCCCGCGGGGCGCACTAGAGAAACAGAGTAGCACATTAGTTAAGTGGGGCTGAGGGAGACCTCTGGCCTAGGGCTGGCTGCCTCCAGGCTGAGGTCTGCTGGGCGTCTGGGTATTCAGAGCATCTGCCCTCACTGATGTCCACTCTGCTACTATCATCCTCCGACTCTCTCTGCATGTGACGGGGGCCTTTAGCAGTCATAAATTCACCTGCTCCTCCTCCCTCTCTCTTTCCCTTTCGCTCTCGCTCTTTCTGCCTATACATTCACACCTCCCGTTCTTACAAATGCAGGTTCTGTACTGAAGATTTGGGCTTCAAGCATTGCACCTGTTGTTAGTGTTTTTTCGTAGCTTTTTTTTAATGAACGATCACTAGTAGCAAAAACTTGCAATATGCTCAGGACAGGGCGCACGGCTGGCCTTGGAAGTTACACAGAGAGGCTATATTAATAATATGCATGTCAATCTCTCCTGGACTGAAAATGAGGGGAAAGATTGACTTTCATCAGTCTGTTATTTTATGAGAGGTATTGACAGGTTGAGGTGCATCGAGCTGTCCTGGTCTAACTACATGGCACACAGCTCGGAACCATGCATAGCCCACCAGACATGCACAAGAGGTCTCTCACAGGTCCCCAAGTCCAGAAGCGACTGTGTGAGGCACACAGTACTACAGGAGAGTCATGACTACATGGGAAATCTATTCCACACCAAGTAACTGCACAGCAGTAAAATTTGAACGAAAAAAAAACGACAAAAAAACACCTTATGAAACAGCGGGGACGGTGAAGTAAACAAACATTGCACAGACAAATGACATACACACCACACGGACACACACACATAAATTACCGCACTATACGACACTGGATTTTAGCTTACTGTAGATGTAGTGATAGTGGTGAGTAGGGGCTGATGGGGCACACAGGTGTGTTGTGAAAATCTGATAGGGGCCTGAGGCTTATCACAGTGTGTTGTTTGAAATCCCAGGAAGATTAGCTGCTGCTGTTGCAGCAGCTAATGGCGCATCATAATAGAATACAAAATACAGCGTATTATATCCTTCACAGATTTTAAAAGTGAAGTAATCTATTCCAATCAGACACACAACAGAAAAGCTCTGGAACAGTTGAATGCTTTATTGCCTGTCAGTGAAGTCTGTTCAAGTGGTCGGGTGCCTCGCTGTGTCGGACAGAGGTGTGGGCTGGGGATGGAGAGTCGGCCCTGTCTGAACCCAGGTGTGCTGAAGGGAAGCCTGTTACCTTGTATTACTCCTGTAATAGGCTTTACGGTCAGCACCGAGACGTCTCGTAGGTGTTTACGACCCAGTGGCTCCAGGGACAGGCAAAGGATGAGGAAGGGACCCACGCATCACTCTGTCAGGTTGACGTGGGTGATATAACCAACGTCCAGCGTAGTGGATAATGCTGGTGATGGATGGCCCGGACCGGACGTCCAAACACCCAGCTGAAGGATTGAAGGATTAGAGAAAGCACCGAGTGCAATGAGTAAAGAATGGGCAAAAAAAAGGTTCGGGGGGGGCAGCTAGGAAGGAGCAATGATGCTGGAAAGGGATAAATAGATATAAAGTTGTTATTGTGCTTTTTTTTGAGTATCGTGACTCTCTGGTCTGAGTTGTTGGAGACGTTCTGACACTCTGTGTACTGTTGTTGGAGTATCTGACTCTCGCTGTGTCTGTTGTGTTGGACTATCTGACTTCTCTGTGCTGTTGTTTGAGTATCTGACTCTCTGTGACTGTTGTTGGAGTATCTGACTCTGTGTCTGTTGAGTATCTGACTCTCTGTGCTTTGTTGGAGTATCTGACTCCTCTGTGTCTGTGTTGGAGTATCTGACTCTCTGTGTCTGTGTTGGAGTATCTGACTCTCTGTGTCTGTTGTTGGAGTATCTGCTCTCTGTGTCTGTTGTTGGAGTATCTGACTCTCTGTGCTGTTGTTGGAGTATCTGACTCTCTGTGCTGTTGTTGGAAGTATCTGACTCTCTGTGTCTGTTTGTTGAGAATCTGACTCTCTGTGTCTGTTGTCTGGAGTATCTGACCTCTGTGTCTGTTGTTGGAGTATCTGACTCTCTGTGGGTCTGTTGTTGGAGTATCTTGACTCTCTGTCTGTGTTGAGATCTACTCTCTGTCTTTTGTTGGAGTATCTGACTCTCTGTGGGACTGTTGTTGAGATCTGACTTCTCCTGTGTCTTGTTGGAGTATCTGACTCTCTGTGCTGTTGTGGAGATATCTGACTCTCTGTGGACTGTTGTTGGAGTATCTGTACTCTCTGTGTCTGTTTGGAGTATCTGACTCCTCTGTGTCTGTTGTTGGAGCTCCTGAACGCTTCAGGTTGGTGACTCTCTGTGTCTGTGTTGGAGTATCTGACTCTTTGTTGT
>NC_036860.1:52017597-52156793 GCF_002910315.2 Salvelinus sp. IW2-2015 | reverse complement strand
CTCCAACAACAGACACAGAGAGTCAGATACTCCAACAACAGACACAGAGAGTCAGATACTCCAACAACAGACACAGAGAGTCAGATACTCCAACAGACACAGAGAGTCAGATACTCCAACAACAGTCACAGAGAGTCAGATACTCCAACAGACACAGAGAGTCAGATACTCCAACACTCAGACAGCAGAGGATCAGTTTAGACCTCCCCAAACAACAAGACACCAGAGGGAGTCAAATACTTGCCTGACATCACAGAGAGTCAGATACTACTTACAAACAGTCAGAGGTTCGATTACTATCGCAATCAAGCAGACACAGAGTGAGTTCAATACTCCAACAAACAGTCACAGAAGAGGTCAGATTACTCCCCAACCCCAGTCAACAGAGCGGTGTCAGATACCTCACAATAGCAAGACAAAGCACCACAGAGAGTCGACACGATTACCCTACCATGCACCAACACGGGAGTATCAGATTACTCCCACAAACCCGAGTGCCACACCATGAATTCAGACATGATCCCACAACTAACCCAGTCAACCTAGAGAGTCAGTACTTCAGTAACAACTAGTTACAGGAGAGTCAGTACTCCACCTCAACAGGACCGAAAGTCAGATACTCTCTAAAAGCAAACAGACCACAGAGAGTCAGAATATCCTCCACAACAAACAGCCGACACAGCAAATACGGCTCACAGAGTGTTAACATCACTATGAGAACGGACCACGACACCATGAGTGTATTTCAGGTAGTTATCTCCTCTAACAGACATACATGCACCGAGAGTTTAGGCCATAACGTGCCGAAAAACCATGACATCGGAGTGTATCAAGCTACTCCAACAACAACAGAGAGTCCACTAAGAGGGTTCAAAGATTACTCGCAACAACAGAACAGAGAGTCAGATACTCCAACAACAGACACAGAGAGTCAGATTACTCCAAACAACAGCACAGAGAGTCAGATGACTCAACAACACCAGTCAAAGTCAATACTCCAACAACAGACACAGAGAGTCAGATACTCCAACAACAGACACAGAGAGTCAGATACTCCACACAGACACACAGAGAGTCCAGATACTCCAACAACAGACACAAGAGTTTCAGATACTCCCAACAGACTACCAGGAGTCAGAATACTGCCAACAACAGACACAAAGAGTTCAGGTTAACTCCAACAATAGCAGTCCAGAGATGTCAGATATACTCTAACACTAGTCACAGAGACAGATCTCAACAGCAGTACATCGAATTGTCTATTTACTCAAGCAACTAGAGAGATGCACATGATACTCAAGCACGCCAAGATAGAACTCCACAAAAGCACCAGAGAGTCAGATTCTTCCACAACAACAGTATCGAGTCAGAAATCCAATAACAGCCAAGAGTCAACTCACACACGAGAATCAGTACACAGAAGTAGTCACAATTAACTCCTTAACAATCAGTCCACAGAGTAGTCAATTATTGAGAACCTGGTCTACAATCATCCACAAGACACAGAGAGTCAGATACTCCAACAACCAGAACAGAGAGAGTCAGATACTCCAACAACAGTCACAGAGAGGTCAGATATCCAACAACAGTCACAGAGAGTTCAGATACTCCAACAAAGACAGCGAGAGTCAAAATCAAGACATAATCTTCAGTCATCAGACGAGTCAGATACTCCAACAGAACGAATCACAGAGCAAATCAGCTACTAGTCCAGCAACAGCCACAAGATAGTCATACTCCAACAAAGCCACGGCAAGAGAGTCAGATACTCCAACACAGCACAGAGAGTCAGATACAGTCCAACAACAGTCACAGAGAGTCAGATCTCCAACAACAGACACAGAGGTCAATACTCCAACAACAGTCACAGAGAGTCAGATACCCAACAACAGTCACAGAAGAGTCAGATACTCCAACAAACAGACACAGAGAGTCAGATTCTCACACACAACAGACACACAGTCAGATACCAATAACCAACACCACAAGAGTCAATACTCCAAAAAGACACGGAGAGAATCAGATACTCAAAGAGCAACTGAAAGAGTCAGATACTCCAACAACAGTCACAGAAGTCAGATTTCATCCAACAACACACAGAAGTCAGATAAAGTCATTACTACTCTTCATCAGTACAGCAACAGAGATCAAGATAACTCTCACAAATGAACAGCTGAAACGTCATCATAGTGTATAGTGTACAAGATACTTTTACCCAATATCAGAACTCTTGATTGCAGTCAATCGCAACGATCAGTTGTTCAGATAACTCCATCAAGAGACCATATAGAGGTAGATTTTTACTTCAACAACAGGACATAGAGGTCAAACTCCAACACAGTCACAGAGAGTCAGGGATACTCCAAAACAGACACCGCGAATCAATACCCAAACATACATGAACAAGAATTAGTGTTCAGATCATTAATTCTCTAACCTAGTCCTCCAAGAGACCTCACCATCTACCAAGCAAGACAGCACAGTAGAGTCGATACTCCCAAAGACACAGAGGTCATAGATTAGCTCTCACTACAACCTCGTCACGGAGTCATTACTCAACAACAGACAACAGACGAGTTCAGATACTCCAACAAAGACACAGAGAGTTCACATTTTACTCCAGACAAACAGACACAGTCCTTAGCTTCTCACCCTCCCATTACAACTCAGACACATAATGTGACTCAGATACTCCAACAGACACAGAGAGTCAGATACTCCAACAACAGTCACAGAGAGTCAGATACTCAAACAACAGTCACAGAAAGTCAGATAGTCCAACAACAGACACAGAGAGACAGATACTCCAACAACAGACACAGAGTGTCAGATTCTCCAACAACAGACCCAGAGAGTCAGATACTCAAAAAAAAGACACAATAACACTTTATATCTATCTTATCCCTTTCCATCATCATTGCTCCTTCCTAGTGCCCCCCCCCTAAACCTTTTTTTTGCCCATTTTTACTCATTGCACTCGGTGATTTCTCTAATCCTTCAATCCTTCAGCTGGGTGTTTGGACGTCGGTCCGGCCATCCATCACCAGCATTATCCACTACGCTGGACGTTGTTTTTATATCATCCTCACGTCAACCTGACAAGTGATGCCTGGGTCCTTCTCTCCATCCTTGCTCTCCCTGGAGCCACTGGGTCTGTAACACACGAGACCTCTCGGTGCTGACCGTAAAGCACTATTACAGGAGTAATGACCAAATTTAACAGCTTCCTTCAGCACACCTGGGTTCCAGACAGGGCCGTATCTCTCCTCCCACAGTCCCACACCTCTGCCGAACAGCGAGGCACCCGACCACTGAACCAGAACTTCACTGACAGGGCCAATAAAGCCATTCAACTGTTCCAGAGCTTTTCTTTGTGTAGTCTGATTGGACATAGATATTTCACTTTTAAAATAATGTGAAATATAATACGCTGTATTTGTATTTATTATGGATCCCCATTAGCTGCTGCCAAAGCAGCAGCTAATCTTCCTTGGGTCCAGCAAAATTAAGGCAGTTTATACAATTTTAAAAACATTACAATACATTCACAGATTTCACAACACACTGTGTGCCCTCAGGCCCCTACTCCACCACTATCACACATCTACAGTACTAAATCCATGTGTATGTATAGTGCGTATGTTATCGTGTGTGTGTCCGTGTGTGTGTATGCATGTGTCTGTGCCAATGTTTGTGTTACTTCACAGTCCCCGCTGTTCCATAAGGTGTTTTTTTTGTCTGTTTTTTTTTCTTCAAATTTTACTGCTTGTGTCAGTTACTTGGTGTGGAATAGATTTCCATGTAGTCATGACTCTCTGTAGTACTGTGTGCCTCACACAGTCTCTTCTGGACTTGGGGACTGTGAAGAGACCTCTTGTGGCATGTCTTGTGGGCTATGCATGGGTGTCCGAGCTGTGTGCCAGTAGTTTAGACAGACAGCTCGATGCACTCAACATGTCAATACCTCTCATAAATAAAAGTAGTGATGAAGTCAATCTCTCCTCCATTTTCAGCCAGGAGAGATTGACATGCATATTATTAATATTAGCTCTCTGTGTACATCCAAGGGCCAGCCGTGCTGCCCTGTTCTGAGCATATTGCAATTTTCTACTATGATGCGTTCATTAAAAAAAAGCTACAAAAAACACTAACAACAGGTGCATGCTTACAGCCCAAATCTTCAGTACAAACATGCATTTGTAGAAAGGGAGGTGTGAATGTATAGGCAGAAAAAGAGCGAGAGCGAAAGGGAAAGAGAGAGGGAGGAGGAGCAGTTGATTATAGACTCTAAAGGCCCTCCGTCACATGCAGAGAGAGCGGAGGATGATAGAGCAGAGTGACATCAGTGAGGGGCAGATGCTCTGATACCCAGACAGCCAGCAGACCTCAGCCTGGAGGCAGCACAGCCTAGGCCAGAGGTCCCCCTTCAGCCCCCACTAAGCTAATGTGCTAATCTGTTTTCTCTAGTGCGCCCCGCGGCTATCTATAGCCATGTGTGAGGCCTATGAAATTGTCCTTTACTTAAATTGGTTAATTGGTCACACTATGGGGACAGTAAACCGATAGACAAAGTTCACTTTCATCATGACTATGTATACTGAACAAAAATTTCAACAACAATTTCAACGATTTTACTGAGTTACAGTTCATATAAGGAAATCAGTCAATTGAAAAAAAAATATTAGCCATAATCTATGGATTTCAKATTGGGAATACAGATATGCATCTGTTGTTCAGAAATACCTTTAGGTAACGGCCTGGATCAGAAAATCAGTCAGGATCTGGTGTGTCCACCATTTGCCTCAAGCAGGGCGACACATCTCCTTCGCATAGAGCTGATCAGGCTGTTGATTGTGGCCTGTGGTATGTTGTCCCACTCTTCTTGGCTGTGCAAAGTTGCTGGATATTGGCGGGAACTAGAACACACTGTCGTACACATTGATCCAGAGCATCTCAAACATGCTCAATAGGTGACATGTGAGTATGCAGGCCATGGAAGAACTGGGACATTTTCAGCTTCCAGGAATTGTGTGCAGATCCTTGCGACATGGGGCCGTGCATTATCATGCTGAAACATGAGGTGATGGCGGTATATGAATGGCACGACAATGGGCCTCAGGATCCCATCAGGATTTCGATCTCGTTTTTGTTCAGTTTAGATGCAAGGTATACCCATTCCCTTAAGGCGGTCACTGTCACGCTTTGTGTCTGCCTCTGAAAAACTATATCTGCTCCACTGTGCAGACAATCATCTACTACAAGAAAGTATGAAGAATATTTGGTCTTCACAAAAATTCAAATAAAGACATAATAATTTTGGTTTCAGCATACAGTATCAACAATGAAAACCATCTTTCTGGATAACTCCTGGATATCAAGCAAAATATGACATGACAGATGTGCGTTATGTGGCATCATTCATTGACCATTGGGGCTTCCCCCTGTCTGAGAGCAAGTGTGTGATGGGCAGAGGGTGGTGCCAAGGGCTGAGAGGGAGAGAGAAAGAAAGACAGGGAGAGACAGGGAGAGACCGAGAGAGCGGGGGAGCAGGGGAAGTGCTAATGTAGCTAAGCAGAAGAACAGCTGATCACAGCACTGAGACCCTGCCAATATCGCTTCGCCTGGCCTGGCACTCTGGGGTTGTTCTACGCCTAGTGACTAAGATCCTGCCAATGTCGCTTCGCCTGGCCTGGCACTCTGGGGTTGTTCTACGCCTAGTGACTAAGACCCTGCCAATGTCGCTTCGCCTGGCCTGGCACTCTGGGGTTGTTCTACGCCTAGTGACTAAGACCTATGCTAATGTAAAACCCATCTCACATCCAGCTCTGGGGCCCTCTCTGCTCCCTATTCAAGCCCCTCCGTCCCCCGTCCCCCGTCTCCGTCCCGTCCCGCATGCAGCCCTCCCGGTCAATACATCATCCAGCAGGGTGGGGGCAGAGTGCAGACCTGAGCTCTCACAGCACTACCCTGACTGGGGATGGCTGGCTGGACAGGGCATACACCTGCACTGTGCAGCTTGGATCACACCCCTTCAACAACACTGAGATATGGAGCCAAGTACAAAAATGGACCCTGAGAACACAGTGTCATTTTTTTTGCTTTCAACATACAAATATGTCCTTCCTATATTTCTACAGAAAACATAATCATCTAACATTTTTATCTGATGATTTTACATTGAAGTAGATCTAAATCACACTACCAGTCTCTCTGCGTAGAAAAATGTCCGGTCTCAACTCCTATTAAACTCTTGAAGAAGTATCAAGATAGACATCCTTACTCATTCATATATTCATGAACTGACATGATAGAAGTTATTAGTGTCGTAATTAAGTGACCATTCATCTGCTTGAGCGGCAGGTTAATTTCCAAATGACAAAATAACTTCACATTAAATATTGTACAAATTGCTTGAGTAGTAGAAGTCCATCGCAACAGATCCAACAGAAAAAAAAGTATAATTACTTTTAAAAATAAATTATATTTTATGGGATGGTACTTATCAACCGTTATCTAGTGCTGGCTGGCAATTATTAAAATCTTAATCAAATATAGATGGACCTCTTAATTAAATTATTCCAGGCCATCAGAGTCTTTTGGATGGTGAGACATGATGACACATATTTGATAACTGAAATATATATGTGGAGGATTCAGCTTTCTTAATAGTATCTGGATGGTTTATGGGAATGTGATGAAGACTGGTTCATCAGATGAATATGAGAGTCGAACTGATCACTGATATCTATTAGGGTCAAACAGATTATATCACATAATGCCAAGACTATCTCACAAGACTGCTTACAGCATATCTAAAGGAGAAACTCAAGTGGATGGCTGTTGTCAACCAAGTGTATACCCCTCTGTTTTTGAACAGTTTGTTGTTTCATTTGACAGCCTTTTCCTCTGCATATTCCTATTTTCTGTCTTAATGCACACTGATTGTCTACACAGCTCTGTCAATGCAGATGTAACATTTGTCATGTCAATAAAGCTATTTGCAGTGCATTGATCAGCTGCAGGCCCTTGGTTCCCACAGGGGGCTCCTGAGAAAGCCAGAGAGCCATAGGGAGTGAGTGAGGAAGCTCTGATTCGCCAACTCCAGATGGTATCAGTGGCCTTGTGATAACCACTCCTGTGTCTCTCCATGGCCTGCTACATACAGCACTGCTGCTACTGCTCCCTGGAGATAGAGCCTGATAACACTGGCCCTGCCTGCCTGGCTGGCCTGATATCCCCACTCAGCTGGCTGTAACCAGAGAACCATCCAACACACAGGGGGAGAGAGGGGTTCTGCAGGGAGGGAATGGGGTACAGTGGGGGTGTGATTCTATATTGGCTCTGTCCCCTCAATGGACAAAGGCCATAGAGCCGAAATCCTCTACAAAATGCTAAACTCAAATGACCCGACTAGATGTCAAGAAGTTAGCCTTCACCCTGAATGTGGTGTAGTAGTGTTTCCTTTCTAATCCTGTTCTGACTGCTAGGTCTTAAGGTGCAGCGTGATCAAACATAATATTCCCAGAGTCAATGTCTTCTCTCCTCAGGATGCTCATGGCTGTTTTTCTTTCTGTCCAAAAAAGGAAGACAGCTCTGTCAGCTGAACAAATTGTCTTTTTTTTAGAGAAAGACATTGATTTTCTCCCTATCTCCAATCTGTGGAAACACAATCAATTCGTCTTGGGTCTTATCCCCTCGATGGAGATGAAAGTACATAATGGAATATGGTCATTTCAGGGTCAGAGCAGACTTTGGGAGAGGGCCTTTAGCTGAGGCGCTTGTGCTGCACATATCCTCCTGTATTAAGGCTCCTATTGATTTCTCTCACCCTGGGTGACTACATGAACCACTGTGCTCTTTCACACACAGAGACAGGAGGCAACTCAGGACTGCATGGATGCTCACTTGCTTTCTCTAGTTGAGTGGAGGAGACTGAGGAGTAAATACATTTGACCTCTCAGTCTCTCTGCCTTCTGATGGTGGATCACATTTACAGTGGCAAAGGCCGGCCCATCCCTAACTTCTGACAATACACTCTTAGCACCATTTTTTCTATCTAGAAAATTGTTATTCGGCTGGCCCCATAGGAGAACCCTTTGAAGAACCACTTTTGGTTACAGGTGGAACCCTTTAAGGTGTCATGTTGAACCCTTTCTACAGACGGTTCTACATGGAACCCAAAAGAGTTCTACTTGGAACCAAAAAGGTTTCTACCTGAAACCAAAATGGGTTTTCCTATGGGGACAGCCGCAGAAACCTTTTTTAACCCTTTTTTCTAGGAGAGTATTGACCACTTCCATAAAACTCAGAGGCACTGAGAATTGTGTGAGTTGAAGAATTGTGCAAGGTGTTAAATGGTAGGGCTCTCTTTTTTTAGCACACCGTGTTTACAAGCGAATATGTGTAAATGGCTAAATCTTCATGGTTCTTCAGAGTCATGGTACTGGTTAAATTGCCCTAAAAGAATATAATGCAACAGTGCATAAGTGTTTCAAGATGTGGAAATAAAACACAACAGTGACGAAACCATTGGCTGCGTTTTAAAGCTCCACAATGACGTCTTTTCTTTCCAAATTAAAGAAATAGCCTGCAGGGGTCTTCAAATAATACTGAGACTCCAAGCAATTTCATGACTTGCTAATTCTCCCAATTTAATACCTGTGACGTGCTTAATTAATTGAGGTTAATAAAAACATATTTAAAAAACGAGACTAGAATTTAAACTAGAAATTAGTCTATGAATAGACTGTTAAGCTATTAGTCCTATTGTGGTTCTAGTATAGTGATTTACAATGTCAAATCAAATCATATCAAAATGTATTGGTCGCATAAACAGGTTTGCAGATGTTATCGCAGGTGCAGCTAAATGCTTGTGAATCTATCTCCAACAATGTGAATCTATCTCCAACAATGTAAGATGAGAATAAACAGCATGCTTAATTGTTAACAAACAAATGTGATGACTCTGATGAACACTACAGTGTTATAGTGTTATTGGCCGTGCCAGACTAGTTTAAGGGCTCTATTCAATCCGTATCGCGGAAGTTCAGCATTACAGTGCCTCTTAACTGAAGACGATGTGGGTGATGAAACTACGGAAGCCATTCATTTCCAATGGAAGAGAAGCGAAGTGGGCTGGGGACCGTTGGGCAATGTGAGCAAAGGCGAGGGATGTGAACAGGGCAGGACCAAAGTTGGGGAAAGCTGAACTTCATGCAAATACTCTGCGATATCGCAACGCTATTGACCAACCGAAGCTCACTATAGCTTCCAGCACTTACTGGATTGGCTGTTGATACCTAGCATTACCTAGGCTGTTTGCTAGCACCCACAAGATGGCAAAGCTAGCGTGGCTATCCGAATCATCGTGTTAAGTTGAAATGCACTGTTACAGCGTGATTTAAATTTAAAGGCAATGTTCCCGAGTTAGCGGCGACTGCATTCACGGTAAATGCTGTATATGTCGGCTCAATTGGAAATGACCTTTACATTTCTACTGAGCAATCTATAACGCTTCAGCAATAGATTGAATAGAGCCCTAAGTCCTATTGTAGCACAACACATTACATTGGAACAGTTGATTGCATTGTGAGGAATAATAGGTTATGCACGACAGATCACAATCAGCTTTGTAAAGCCCAATTCTTTATTACTGATTAAAGTCCCCTAAACTCAGCCACAAGAGCCATAACTTCTCAAATCATTCCTCACAGCAGTAATTGGTAGACTGATTGAGTGATGGTAGAATGTCTGCCATGCAGCAATGACATTTTTACTATACATTGATGGTGTGTGAGGGAAGTTACTCAAACAAATGTAGCCCTTTGATTTCACTATGGATCGTCCAACTCGTCAGGCAGAGCAGTCGGTGGGGGGAGGTAGAGAAAAACAGAGAGCAGCAGCAATTGAAATGCACGTGGCATTCAGTCTATCATTTCATAAACAAGGCAGTGGCTACATGCTCCGTCATCATAATAGCAAATGAATAATAAAATACCATTTAGAATAATGCTTGACCAGAATGAGCCCCGTATCAAATTCACAAAGTGTAGATCATTTGTTATTGCGCTGTAGATGCACCAAAATATAAAACACTGTCTGTATGAAACAACCCAATTAATGATTTCATTAGATTCTTTTCAGGGGTGACAAATTCAACATTTGTTGATTTGCATTGTGAAATGCAGTCCAAGTTAATCTTGTGGCGCGCCACAGCAATTGTCAAAGCCATGAAAAGATGATTGGAGATGGAAAATGAATATCGACAGAGCAGATAGAAGAGACGGTGTAAACATTGATGAATAAACTATTAACATAAATAGCATTGAGGGCCTTGGTCCTGACACCAAGAAAATACTACTGGCCTTTAAAGCAAATCAAATTCTATTGGTCGCGTACACATACTGTATTTTGCAGATGTTATTGCAGGTGCAGCAAAATGCTTGTTTCTAGCTTCAACAGTAATACCTTACAATACAAAACAATACACAAATGTCCCCCAAAAAATTAAGAAAGAAATTAAGAAATGTCAGAACGAGCAAAGTCAGTATATATATATATATATTATTATTATTATTTCAGCTCATGAAACACGGGACCAAAACTTTACATGTTGGGTATATAGATCTATACAATGAACAAAATATGAACCCAACATGTAAAGTGTTGGTCCCATGTTTCATGAGCTGAAATAAAAGATCCCAGAAATATTCCATACGCACAAAAAGCTTATTTTTCTAAATGTTTGTGAACAAACTGGTTTACATCCCAGTTAGTGAGTATTTCTCCTTTGCCAAGATAATCCATCGACCTGACAGGTGTGTCTTATCAAGAAGCTGATTAAACAGCATGATCATTACACAGGTGTAACTTGTGCTGGGGACAATAAAAGGCTATTCTAAAATGTGCAGTTCTGTCACACAACACAATGCCACAGATGTCTCAAGTTTCGAGGGAGCGTGCAATTGGCATGCTGATTGCAGGAATGTCCACCAGAGCTGTTGCCAGATAATGTAATGTTAATTTCTCTACCATACGTGGTTTTAGAGAATTTGAGAGTACGTCCAACCAGCTGCACAACCGCAGACCACGTGTAACCACGCCAGCCCATGCCCTCCACATGCGGCTTCTTCAACTGCGGGATCYTCWGAGACCAGCCACCCGGACAGCTGATGAAACTGAGGAGTATTTCTGTCTGTAATGAAGCCCTTTTATGGGGTTAAACTAATTCTGATTGGCTGGGCCTGGCTCCTCAATGGGTGGGCCTGGCTCCCAACTTGGTGGGCCTTTGCCCTCCCAGGCCAACCCATGGCTGCGCACCTGCCCAGTCATGTAAAATATGACCTAATGAATTTATTTCAATTGACTGATTTCAATATATGAACTGAAATCGTTGCATGTTGAATTTGCATCATTGCATGTTGAGTTTATGTATTTGTTCAGTATATATATATATACACACACACTACCGTTCAAAAATTTGGGGTCACTTAGAAATGTCCTTGATTTTGAAAGAAAAGCAATTTTTTTGTCCATTAAAATAACATCAAATTGATCAGAAATACAATGTAGACATTGTTAATGTTGTAAATGACTATTGTAGCTGGAAACAGCAGATTTTTTAATGGAATATCACTCCTATGTTCCAATGGCACGTTGTGTTAGCTAGTCCAATTTTATCATTTTAAAAGGCTAATTGATCATTAGAAAACCCTTTTGCAATTATGCTAGCACAGCTGTAATCTGTTGTTCTTATTAAAGAAGCAATAAAACGGGCCTTCTTTAGACTAGTTGAGTATCTGGAGCATCAGCATTTGTGGGTTCGATTACAGGCTCAAAATGGCCAGAAACAAATAACTTTCTTCTGAAACTCGTCAGTCTATTCTTGTTCTAAGAAATGAAGGCTATTCCATGTGAGAAATTGKCAAGAAACTGAAGATATCGTACAACGCTGTGTACTACTCGCTTCACAGAACAGCGCAAACTGGCTATAACCAGAATAGAAAGAGTGGGAGACCCCGCTGCACAACTGAGCAATAGGACAAGTACATTAGAGTATCTAGTTTGAGAAACATACAAGTCCTCAACTGGCAGCTTCATTAAATAGTACCCGCAAAACACCAGTCTCAACGTCAACAGTGAAGAGGCGACTCCAGGATGCTAGCCTTCTAGGCAGAGTTCCTCTGTCCAGTGTCTGTTCTTTTGCCCATCTTAATCTTTTCTTTTTATTGGCCAGTCTGAGACATGGCTTTTTCTTTGCAACTCTGCCTAAATTTTTTTTTTCTTCTTTCATAAACAAGGACATTTCTTAGTGACCCCAAACTTTTGAACGGTAGTGTATAATGCAATGAGTGTACAAAACATTAGGAACACCTTCCTAATATTGAGTTGCACCCCATTTTACCCTCAGAACAGCCTCAATTCCTCAGGGCATGAGCTCTACAAGGTGTCTAAAGCGTTCCACAGGGATACTGGCCCATGTTGACTCCAAATCTTTCCACAGTTGTGTCAAGTTGGCTAGATGTCCTTTGGGTGGTGGACCTTTCTTGATACACACAAGAAACAGTTGAGTATGAAAAAAACAGCATCATTGCATTTCTTGACACAATCAAACCGGTGCACTTGGCACCTACTACGATAACCCATTTAAAGGCAGTTAAATATTTTGTCTTGCCCATTCATTCTCTGAACGGCACACATGCACAATCCATGTCTTAATTGTCTCAATGCTTAAAAATCTTTCTTTAACCTGTCTTCTCCCTTTTATCTACACTGATTGAAGTGGATTTAAATAAGGGATCATAGCTTTCACCTGGATTCACCTGGTCAGACTATGTCAAGGAAAGAACAGGTATTCCTAATGTTTTGTACACTCCGTGTATATATATATATATTTATTTTTACTGTTTCTCATGATAACATAATACTTTTTTATTTAATGTACATCCATGGAACAGATCCAAGCTCCCATTCAAGCYATAGTCTACATTTTTCTTAAATATTGAGAAACATTGACTGAAAGAAAGTTGACAGAAACAAGGCTCTCTGTAGGAGATGAATAAGACATCAGACATGGCTTTTATTTTCCAGTTTAATCRCCCAACAGCAACAGTGGTGTTTCTAAGTACTGTGTTTCAATCCCAGGATTAGCAGGCCATTGTTCTGCTATTTGTTGCTAACTCTTTAATCACTCAATACACTGTTTAATTATTTCATTTTCTTGATCTATTTTCTTAATTCCTCGTTTGACTGAAGCCTAGATAATCCGTGATTGGCATGACATTGCTTATATTTGTCACAGTAGCATCTCTAAAGCGTAAACATGTTGAATAGTGCAGTGTACATTTCGTCAGTAGTTTTGTCTAATATTGTCATGTTGCTTTATTGCAACCATTGGATATTTCAACCAGACTCTATGATGAGACTCAATGGCCTGAGTGGCATACCAATGTCTAGTTTCACTCCATCTCCAGCTCCTACACCCTTGACTACAGAAGTGGCTGTGACCACTGTGTTAGTGTGGCCTTGGACCTAGGACCAGTTCCGGACAACATGAGAGTCCACGGACACTGAGGGTCAGAGAAACATTTCACCAACTTTAAATGCTACATATTCTTCTTTCCTATTTATTTTGTCCCACGTACGTAAGACAAAGTGGTAGAGGGTTGGAAACATATAGAGCCAATAGGTAAACTCACTATCTTGCCCCAAAATCACAGGATCATAATGAATTGATTGAAAGAATATGAAACAAGTGGCTTGCCCTGGGGCCACTGGCCGTCCGAATCCATCAGGGCATTTTTTAAGAAGGTCACTTTCTTCCCCTTTAAATCAGCGACTGAGGTGAGAAATGAGAAGCTGACTTTGAATTTAGACTGTTCATTAATACAATATTATGTCAAATCGCTGCCATGATTCAACTCTGCACTTGGCTCTGATTTAAGGATTTGTTCACAGGTTTGATATGATGAAAGTATTGGGGAGGTTAGTACTGGGCATGGTGCGAGGCAAAAAGACAAGTCCTCTTTTTACATATTACAGTATGTCATTCATGACCCAAAAGTGCTGTGTGCCCCCACTGGCCAGGTCTAGCAGCAAGAGAGGAGCAGGTAGTTGTGTAGTGGTGCCTCCTCTCTGTAGACACTGAGAGAGAGAGAAGTCATGCAGAAGAACAGCTCCTGACTTGTTTATAGATTTATTTATTTATATATATAACAGAAAAAATGTTAGCTGTTATCCTGTTTATCTCACTCTTAACAACTTATTAGTTAGTAGTTACTGTATTTCTGACTGCTATTCTTTCTTTCTGCAACATGAAATCACTATCAGTTAGCATGTGGAACATTCAGGGCCTAAACTCATCAACCTTTGGACTGAAGAGTTTAGCACTGGAGTTCAACAAAAATCTGAAAGATGTTGACGTCATCATTCTGCAGGAGACATGGTGTAAGGCTGACATTGTCACTCACTGCCCCACAGGCTACAGAGAGGTAAATGTGCCGTCACAAAAACACAGCTCTGTCAATAGAGGCAGAGACTCTGGAGGACTGATCATTTGGTACAAATCCGAACTACAACATCTAATTGATCCCCTCAAAATTGGCAAATATCACATTTGGTTAAAACTGAAAAAACAACTTGTACTGACAGAAAAATATGTGTTCCTTTGCACAATATATATCCCCCCCCTCAGAATCCCCATATTACTCAGAGGAGATCTTCCCCACCCTTGAGGAAGAGACGTGCCATTTCCAGGCCCTGGGAAATGTGCTCATCTGTGGGGACACGAGGGGACAGCTTTATTACAGGCCATACTGTTTCTAACTGTCTTAATCTCCCCCATAGAAACAACAGTGACAGCACCATCAACAAAAACGGAAGGGATCTTTTGCAGCTCTGTAGAAGCCTGGGTCCTTACTTTGTCAATGGTAGGTTACGGGGGGACTCTTTGGGGAGATTCACCTACTGCTCACCTCTTGGCCACAGTACAGTAGACTATATGATCACAGACATTGACCCTTTCTCTCTCAGCTCATTCACTGTCAAGCCACTAACACCTCTGTCTGATCACAGCCAAATTACGTTGTTCCTCAAAAGAACAGACATGGAAACAACCACACATTCACAGCCCAGTAAGCTGTACAACCTCCGAAATTCATACAGATGGGCCCAAAACAGCACAGAAGAATACCAGAAAGCAACCTGGAACCAAAATATCCAAACACTCTTAGATAACTTTCTGGAAACTACATTCACTCACAGTAAAGAAGGCATCAATCTAGCAGTACAAAACATCAACTATATATTCAGGCAAACGGCAAAAGAAGCACAATTGAAATTGATAAAAAACAAAACAAAAAAGATCACAGATGACAACTGGTTTGATGCAGATTGTAAAATTATAACAAAACAACTTAGAACACTATCCAACCAAAAGCACAGAGACCCAAATAATGGTGAATTACGCCTTCATTACTGTGAGACTTTAAAACTCTATAAACGTACACTCAGAACCAAAAAAGCACAGTACAACAGCAAGCAGCTGACACTAATTGAGGAGTACATAAACACACACAACTTCTGGCAAAATTGGAAAAAACTAAAYAAATCTAAACAAGAGGAATTATCGATACAAAATGGTGACATATGGACAACCTATTTTAAAACACTCTACAACACCGTTCAAATTGACACAAACGCAGAACGCCAAATTCATGAGAAGTTGAATGGATTAGAAAAAGCTATAAAGGACAATCAAAATCCACTGGACTCCCCAAATACTGACCAGGAGCTCTATAAGAAACTTCAGGCTCTCAAATTTAAAAAGGCATGCGGACCTGATGGCATKCTAAATGAGATGCTCAAACTCACTAGTGCAAAATTTCAATTGGCTATATTAAAACTGTTRAATTTGATCCTGAGTGTAGGTTATTTCCCTGARATCTGGAATCAAGGACTCATAACCCCAATCTTTAAGAACYGAGACAAATTTGACCCTAACAATTACAGAGGCATTWGTGTGAACAGTAACCTGGGGAAGGTTTTCTGTAGTATTATKAATGTAAGAGTTCTAAACTTCCTWAATAAGCACAATGTCTTGAGMAWAAGCCAAATTGGATTTATACCAAAACATTGCACAACTGATCATATTTACACCCTACACACCCTGATAGATAAACATGTCCACCAAAATAATACCAAAATATACMCTTGCTTTATCYACTTCCAAAAAGCATTTGATTCTATTTGGCATACAGGACTGTTCTACAAAGTTATTGAAAGTGGTGTAGGGGGTAAAACATATGACATAATTAAATCAATGTATACTGGTAATACGTGCAGCATTAAAATTGGTAAGAAAATAACAGAATTCTTTAACCAGGGGTGGGGCCTTCGCCAGGGTTGCAATCTGAGCCCTGCACTCTTCAATATTTACATTAACGAATTGGCCACTATTCTAGAAAAATCCTCAGCCCCTGGTGTTAGTCTCCACAATTCAGAAGTTAAATGCCTACTCTTCGCAGATGACCTATGCCTGCTGTCACCCACAGCACATGGCCTATAGCAGAGCCTGGACCTGCTAGAGCAGTACTGCCAGACCTGGGCCCTGGCAGTAAACCCCAAAAAGACTAAAGTAATGATTTTCCAGAGAAGATCCAGATCTCAGGGAATTAGACCAAAGTTCTCAATTGGTACAAAATATATAGAGTACTGTACACACTACAATTACTTAGGTTTAAAAATAAGCTCAACTGGACACCTTAATGAGGCAGTGAATGAACTGAAAGAGAAAGCACGCAGGGCATTCTACGCCATTAAAAAGCAAATTCAAATTGAAATACCTATTAAAATTTGGCTAAAACTAATTGAATATGTCATTGAACCAATTGCACTTTATGGCAGCGAGGTGTGGGGTCCACTTGCAAAACAAGATTTCATCAAATGGGACAAACACCCCATTGAAACCCTGCATGCAGAGTTCTGTAAGATTCTCCTACAAACAATGCATGCAGGGCAGAATTAGGTCAATATCCACTAATAATAAAAACTCAAAAAAGAGCAATTAAGTTTTGGAAACTAAAATACAGTGACCCCCTCTCATATCATTACCAAGCCCTGCAATGCCAAGAGCTGAGCAAAGAAAAGAGTCCCCTCATCCAGCTGGTCCTGGGGCTGAGTTCACAAACCTGTTCTACTAACACACTGAAGCCTCAGGACCAGAACATCCAATCAATCAGAATAAACCAAATTACAAC
The DNA here is from genome assembly GCF_002910315.2 of Salvelinus sp. IW2-2015. Classification (NCBI taxonomy): domain Eukaryota; kingdom Metazoa; phylum Chordata; class Actinopteri; order Salmoniformes; family Salmonidae; genus Salvelinus; species Salvelinus sp. IW2-2015. The sequence continues at coordinate 52,139,538 of NC_036860.1, read as the reverse complement.
ACATTAAAAACAAAACTACATTGCTTATTGGGAAACACAAGCACAAACACACAGCAAAATGCAGTGCTATCTGGCCCTAAATCGACAGTACACCGTGGCTAAATATTTGACCATGGTTACTGATCAAAACCTTAGAAAAACCTTGACAAAGTACAGGCTCAGTGAGCACAGCCTTGCCATTGAGAAGGGTAGACACAGGAAAACCTGGCTCCCTGTATAGGAAAGGCTGTGCAACCACTGCACAACAGCAGAACCTGAGACGGAGCTGCATTTCCTGACAAAATGTCAAAAATATAAAACAATTAGAGTGTCATTTTCCCAAATTTGAAACCCTTATTCAAGGTTTCAAAGACCTCTCTGATGAGGATAGGCTACCCGTCCTGTTGGGGGAGGACGCAGAGAGCTGTGGGTTGGCAGCGCACTACATTGCTGTCTGCCATAAGTTGAGGGACAGTGTCTGACAGACCAATCAACCTGCACATGTCCTCTATGCAGCTTATTGTTTGTGAATGTATGGTTTATTTGACCCTTGGTATTGTTATTACTGTGTGTCCCGTTGACAATTTGACTCCTCTTTATAAAAAATGAATAATTATATTGTAAACCAAAATAAGCTTTGGCATTATGTACATTGTCGTTATGCCAAAAGCGAATTGAATTGAGAGAGAGAGAGAGAGAGAGAGAGAGAGAGAGAGAGAGAGAGAGAGAGAGAGAGAGAGAGAGAGAGAGAGAGAGAGAGAGAGAGAGAGAGAGGAGAGAGGAGAGAGAGAAAGGAAGGAAAGAGTCAGACAGTCAGAGGGAGACAGAGAGAGGGAAAATGAGTCGAGGGACCATCTGTCAGTGGTGGTGATAAATGGAAATGGACCTCTCAGCCCTCTCCTCAGTGCTACAGCCTTCCCCACCACCCCAGCTGGGATCCCTCTGAAGCGCCGTGTTTTGTCAATTTGTGGCAAATTACTCCGTCAGATGCCGCCGGCGCCTGTCCGTCACGCCGGAGGGAAGGGTGATGTCACACAGACAGGTGAGTGACAAGGACGAGCCAGGAGGGAACAAGACAGAAGGAGGAGTGAAAAGAGGAGGGAAGGGGAAAAAAGAGAGCAAAGGACGAGAAAAGCCAGGGGCTCTTCTAGCCATGAATCCCCCTGGGCCAGGCAGTATCAGTCAATCTGGGGCTAATTCATGTCAGAGCGTGTATCCTATCTCCTTGAGAGGCTAGCAGAAGGTTGATAAAATTGAAGTGGAAATGAAGTTGGAGGCACCAGAGGATAGGCACAACAATGGTGAGGAGAAATGGGCTCGTGTCCCTAGTGCTCTCTGCCTCTCTCAGTGTATCCCTCTGACCTTGGCTGATGTCCATGCCCTCCAACTCTATACCACCTACTCTCCCTCTTTTTGCTCTCTTTGATATTTCCCTCAATTAACCCTATTTTCAAAAGCCAAAAGGTTTGTAGATTTGTAAACTTATGGTTGTGGTATTGAATACACATTGGTTGGGGTAGCCTCTGTAGTGAAGTCATATTTATCATATAATGTATAAACATATATAGAGAGTGTATACCATATATACTGTATAGTGTATAACTCACATGCGACCGGTGATAAGACTATACAATTAATATGAACAAAGTCTATTCAAATGTTTATCTGACTCCATAAGATAAGTAGCAGTGTGCAAGCAGGCATATAGTTGAGTTACAGGAATTGACTTTCAAGAAAGGTCTGAGAATTGTCTATCAAAGGCAAATAGATTTAATTACATTGTAAAATGAATTAATTCTTATACAGGCATAAGCATGAGTTACACGACATTACTGGCATTATGCTAGCATTAGCAATCTAGGCAAACAGATCTTACAAGACAAAGGATGAACAAAGAGATGCCTACTAGGCCAGAGGCCTAGAAGCCTAGGAAATTACAATTTCTCATACAACCTTTCCGTAGAGTGCATAGCAAAACAAGAGGCACAAACAAAGGCAAAGGCATTGCATTCCATTTATAACATTTGAAGGTGTGACTTTTTCAAACCAAAACCAACCACCATTGACCAATCAGAAACACCAAGTTAGAGTAACATGGTCAACCTGGCTCAATGATGTCACAGCATCCAAATGCTTGTGGGGGGATGAGACAAATGCAAATAAGGCAGAATTCAATAAAACTCTTTTGCATACAGCAGTTTAGAGTTCACCCTGTACGGCAGCCTAATCTCATTGAGGGAAAATGGCGCCTACAGATAGGGCTGTCGTGTTTCTAGCACTTAAAAAAACTTTGCAGTATTTTGTTTTTGTATGTGCAATTTCTTACATTATTAGCCCAGAATTGTTTTTGTGTCATACAGCCGGGAAGAACTTTTGGATATCAGAGCGATGGCAACTCACCAGCATTACCAGCATTATGACCAGACTTTCCCGAATCGGATTCTTTGTTCGTACCCCCCAGGACAATTGAACTGATTCCAGAGGCTGATCCAAAACACCGCCGGCGGAGGAGATGTACCCGGAGTGAACTTCTAGTCCYACTCAGTAGGCACGCACACCACCCACCGCTTCCGAGTATATTACTCACTAATGTTCAGTCTCTAGATAATAAAGTTGACGAGCTCAGGGCGAGGATTTCCTTCCAGAGGCACATCAGGGATTGTAACATATTCTGTATCCCGGATACATGGCTTTTTTGGGATATACTGTGTGAGTGCGTACAGTGAGTTGGGTTCTCAGTTCATCGCGCAGACAGGAATAAATATCTCTCTGGGAAGAAGAAGGGCGGGTGTGTATGTTTCATGATTAACTGCTCATGGTATGATTGTGATAACATACAGGAACTCATGTCCTTTTGTTCACCCGACTTAAAATACCTCACAATAAAATGCCGACCGTATTACCTCACAAGAGAATTCTCTTCTTTTATAGTCAAAGCTGTATATATTCCCCATCAAGCAAATACCACAATGGCCCTCAAAGAACTGCACTGGACTTTACACAAAATGGAAACCACATATCCCAAAGCTGCATTTATTGAAGCTGGGGATTTTAATAAAGCAAATTTGAGTAAAACCTAAGTTCGATCAACAAATTGACTGCAGTACTCGCGCTGCTAAAACACTCGACCACTGCTACTCCAACTTCCGGGATGCCTACAAGTCCCCCCCCGCCCTCCCTTTGGCATACTCCATTTTGCTCCTCCCTTCCTATAGGCAGAAACTCAAACAGGAAGTACCCTTGATAAGGACTATTCAACTCTGGTCTGACCAATCGGAGTCCACTCTTCAAGATTTGTTTTGATCACACGTACTGGGATATGTTCCCGGGTAGCCTCCGAGAATTACATCAACGAATACACTGATACGGTGACTGAGTTCATCAGAAAGTGTATAGGAAATGTTGTACCCACTGTGACTATTAAAACCTAAAAAACCTTTTAAAACTTGCATATAACCATGACAAGTTGACTGGGAATATAGCCGAATACAGTGTAGTTATTCCCTCCGTAAGGCAATCAAACAGGCAAAATGTCTGCACAGAGACAAAGAGGAGACGCAATTCAACAGTTCAGACACGAGAGGAACAGTTGAAGTCGGACTTAGGTAGGAGTCATTAAAACTCATTTTTCAACCACTCCACAAATTTCTTGTTATCAAACTATAGTTTTTGCAAGTCGGTTAGGACATCTACTTTGTGCATGACACAAGTCATTTTTCCAACAAATGTTTACAGACAGATTATTTAACTTAGAATTCACTGTATCACAATTCCAGTGGGTCAAAAGTTTACATACACTAAGTTGACTGTGGCGTTAAACAGCTTGAAAAATTCCAGAAAATGATGTCATGGCTTTAGAAGATACTGATAGGCTAATTGACATCATTTGAGTCAATTGGAGGTATACCTGTGGATGTATTTCAAGGCCTACCTTCAAACTCAGTGCCTCTTTGCTTGACATCATGGGAAAATTAATAGATATCAGTCAAGACCTAAGAAAAACAATTGTAGACCTCCACAAGTCTGGTTCATCCCTGGGAGCAATTTCCAAACGCCTGAAGGTACCACGTTCATCTGTACAAACAATAGTACGCAAGTATAAATCCCATGGGACCACACAGCCGTCATACCGCTCAGGAAGGAGGCGCCTTCTGTCTCCTAGAGATGAACGTACTTTGGTGCYAAAAGTGCAAATCAATACCAGAACAACAGCAAAGGACCTTGTGAAGATGCTGGAGGAAACAGGTACAAAAGTATCTATATCCACAGTAAAACGAGTCCTATATCGACATAACCAGAAATGCCGCTCAGCAAGAAAGAAGACACTGCTCCAAAACCGCCATAAAAAAGCAAGACTATGGTTTGCAACTGCACATGGGGACAAAGACCATACTTTTTGGAGAAATGTCCTCTGGTCTGATGAAACAAAAATAGAACTGTTTGGCCAAAATGACCATTGTTATTTTTGGAGGAAAATGGGGCTTGCAAGCCAAAGAACACCATCCCAACCGTGAAGCACGGGGGTGGCAGCATCATGTTGTGGGGGTGCTTTGCTGCGTGAGGGTCTGGTGCACTTCACAAAATAGATGGCATCATGAGGGAGGAATTTTATGTGGATATATTGAAGCAACATCTCAAGACATCAGTCAGGAAGTTAAAGCTTGGTCGCAAATGGGTCTTCCAAATGGACAATGACCCAAAGCATACTTGGCTTAAGGACAACAAAGTCAAGGTATTGGAGTGGCCACCACAAAGCCCTGACCTCAATCCCATAGAGAATTTGTGGGCAGAACTGAAAAAGCGTGTGCAAGCAAGGAGGTCTACAAACCTGATTCAGTTACACGAGCTCTGTCGGGAGGAATGGGCCAAAATTCACCCAACTTATTGTGGGAAGCTTGTGGAAGGCTACCCAAAACATTTGACCCAAGTTAAACAATTTAAAGGCAATGCTATCGAATGTTAATTGAGTGTATGTAAACTTCTGACCCACTGGGAATGTGATGAAAGATATAAAAGCTGAAATAAATCATTCTCTCAACTATTATTCTGACATTTTACATTCTTAAAATAAAGTGGTGATCCTAACTGACCTAAGACAGCGAATGTTTACTGGATTAAATGTCAGGAATTGTGAAAAACTGAGTTGAAATGTTTTTGGCTAAGGTGTATGTTAACTTTTGACTTCAACTGTGTGTGGCAGGGTCTACAGGCAATCACGGACTACAAAGGGAAAATAAACCATGTTGTGTACACCGACGCCTTGCTTCCGGACAAGCTAAACAACTTCTTCGCCCGCTTTGAAGATAACACAGTGCCACCGACGCGGACCGCTACCAAGGACTGTGGGCTCTCCTTCTCCGTAACCTACGTGACTTACACATTTAAGCGTGTTAACCCTTTCAAGGCTGCCGGCCTAGACAGCATCCCTAGCCGCATCTTCAGAGCATGCCCAGACCTTCTGGCTGGAGTGTTTACGGACATTTTTAATCTCTCCCTATCCCAGTCTGCTGTCCCCACATGCTTCAAGATGTCCGCCATAGCACCTGTACCCAAGAAAGCAAAGGTAAATTACCTAAATGACTATCGCCCGTAACGCTCACTTCTGTCATCATGAAGTGCTTTGAGAGACTTGAGAGACCCGCCGTGTGCAACTGGATCCTGGACTTCCTGACGGGCCGCCCCCCAGATGGTGAAGGTAAGAAACGACACCTCCACTTCGCTGATCCTCAACACTGGGGCCCCACAAGGATGCATGCTCAGCCCCCTCCTGTACTCCCTGTTCACCCATGACTACTTGGCCATGCACGCCTCCAACTCAATCATTAAGTTTTCAGATGACACAACACTACAGGGAGAAGGTGAGGGCCCTGGGAGTGTAGGGCCAGGAAAATAACCTCTTACCCAATGTCAACAAAACAAAGGAGCTGATTGCGGACGTCAGGAAACAGCAGAGGGAGCACCCCCCTATCCACATCGACAGGACTGCAGTGAAGAAGGTGGAAAGCATCAAGTTCCTCAGCGTACACATCACTGACAAACTGAAATGGTCCACCCACACAGACAGTGCCTCTTCAACCTCAGGAGCCTGAAGAAATGTGGCTTGACACCTAAAACCCTCACAAACTTTTACACATGCACAATTGAGAGCATCCTGTCGGGCTGTATCACCGCCTGGTACGGCAACTGCACTGCCCGACAACCACAGGGCTCTCTAGAGGGTGGTGCGGTCTGCCCAATGTATCACCAGGGGAAAACTACCTGCCCTCCAGGACACCTACAGCACCCGATGTCACAGGAAGGCCAAAAAGATCATCAAGGACAACAACCACTTGAGCCATTGCCTGTTCACCCCGTTATCATCCAGAAGCGAAGCCAGTTCAGGTGCATCAAATATCTCATATGCAGTGCCGATTTAGCATGTCAATCTTGGTAGGGAAAACTCTCCCAATTTTTTTTTAGATGCATGCCAGAAAAGCACTTTAACAGTTACAAGTGGTGCCCACAAACTGTTAGGGCCTACACAAAGCTGTCCCAACAGCAGAGCTTTCTTTGTGAGTGATTCAGTGGATCCTTGTCTGGCAACGAAACAATTAATTCATCCTCGTTTACTGCCTTTTTAAAAAACATAGCTGATATGGCTGACTTGCTTAAACACGTGTGGTTTCTACTGGCTATTGAGATGTATGGCATAAGGGAACGATGAGCGGATAAGAGATATTCCGTAATTTCGATTAAGACATTAATGAGCGAGCTACAGTAAGACGGACGTAGTCCATATAACTATGTGTTCAGCACTTTTGAAATGTACAGCGACAGAATGCAAAACATGGCCTGTCCTCCACAATTTTCACTGTACACCAAGTCAGAATCGTAGGATAAATAAAGGGGGTATATAAGCAGACAATGAAACCTCTTACAATATTAGATGTTGACATTTCTCAAAAACAGGTTATAGGCTATATGTGCAGGACCACCGAGTCAGTTTATTTATTTTTTGCTTAAAATGAGGGGCTCAAACAGTTGGGGCTCTGCCCTGAATGATGGGTCGCCAATGCTCATATATATATATATATACACACACTGTATARACACWSTGCCTTTCAAAAGTATTCATCCCCCTTGGTGTTTTTCCTATTTTGTTACATTACAACCTGTCATTTAAATAGATTTTTATTTGAATTTCATGTAATGGACATGAACAAAATAGTCCAAATTGGTGAAGTGAAATGAAAAAAATTACTTGTTTAAAAATTTAAAATAATAAWAAAAWAAAAAAATGGTACGTGCACGTGTATTCACCCCCTTTGCTATGAAGCCCCTAAATAAGATCTGGTGCAACCAATTACCTCCAGAAGTCACATTATAAAGTCCACCTGTGTGCAATCTAAGTGTCACATGATCTGTCACATGATCTCAGTATATATACACCTGCTCTGAAAGGCCCCAGAGTCTGCAACACCACTAAGCAAGGGGCAGCACCAAGCAAGCGGCACCATGAAAACCAAGGAGCTTTCCAAACAGGTCAGGGARAAAGATGTGGAGAAGTACAGATCAGGGTTGGGTTATAAAAAAATATCAGAAACTTTGAACATCCCACAGTGCACCATTAAACACATTATTCAAAAATGGAAAGAATATGGCACCACAACAAACCTGCCAAGAGAGGGCCACCCACCAAACTCACAGACCAGGCAAGGAGGGCATTAATCAGAGAGGCAACAAAGAGACCAAAGATGACCCTGAATGAGCTGTAAAGCTCCACAGAAGAGATTGGAGTATCTGTCCATTGGAACACTCTAAGCCATACACTCCACAGAGCTGGGCTTTACGGAAGAGTGGCCAGAAAAAGCCATTGCTTAAAGAAAATAAAAAGCAAACAGGTCTGGTGTTTGCAAAAAGGCATGTGGGAGACTCCCCAAACATATGGAAGAAAGTACTCTGGTCAGATGAGACTAAAATTTAGCTCTTGGCCATCAAGGAAAACTCTATGACTGGCGCAAACCCAACACCTCTCATCACCCCGAGAACACCGTCACCACAGTGAAGCATGGTGGTGGCAGCATCATGCRGTGGGGATGTTTTTCATGGGCAGGGACTGGGAAACTGGTTAGAATTGAAGAAATGATGGATGGCGCTAAATACAGGGAAATTCTTGAGGGAAACCTGTTTCAGTCTCCCAGAGATTTGAGACTGGGACGGAGGTTCATCTTCCAGCAGGACAATGACCCTAAGCATACTGCTAAAGCAACACTCGAGTGGTTTAAGGGTAAACATTTAAGTGTCTTGGAATGGCCTAGTCAAAGCCCAGACCTCAATTCAATTGAGAGTGGTATGACTTAAAGATTTCTGTACACCAGCGGAACCCATCCAACTTGAAGGAGCTGGAGCAGTTTTGCCTTGAAGAATGGGCAAAAATCCCAGTGGCTAGATGTGCCAAGCTTATAGAGACATACCCCAAGAGACAGCTGTAATTTCTGCAAAATTTATTTTTTTATTTATCCGTTATTTTACCAGGTAAGTTGACTGAGAACACGTTCTCATTTGCAGCAACGACCTGGGGAATAGTTACAGGGGAGAGGAGGGGGATGAATGAGCCAATTGTAAACTGGGGATTATTAGGTGACCGTGATGGTTGAGGGCCAGATTGGGAATTTAGCCAGGACAAGGTGGCTCCACAAAGTATTGACTTTGGGGGGTGAATAGTTATGCATGCTCAAGTTTTCAGTTTTTTTGTCTTATTTCTTGTCTGTTTCACAATAAAAAATATTTTGCATCTTCAAAGTGGAAGTCATGTTGTGTAAATCAAATGATACAAACCCCCAAAAAATCGATTTTAATTCCAGGTTGTAAGGCAACAAAATAGGAAAAATGCCAAATGGGGTAAATATTTTCGCAAGCCACTGTACTGTATTCTGTCCTGTTCTACTGTATCTTAGTCTATGCCGCTCTGACATTGCTAGCCAAAATATTTCTATATTCTTAATTCCATTCCTTTAGATTTGTGTGTATTGTTGTGAAATTGTTAGATATTATTTGTTAGATATTACTGCCCTGTTAGAGCTAGAAACACAAGCATTTTGCTACACCCGCAATAACATCTGCTAAACATGTATATGTGACAAAAAAATTGTATTTTATTTGATACTCTAATTAGTGTGATATGTTACGTTTGGTATGGTTACAATTGACATAATGTTACTTAAGGCAGAAACTAAAGTAGGGTGGTTGGGTAGGCCTATAACCCTAACCTCTAGCAACCCAAATGTTGTGTGTTCAAATCTCATAATGGACCACATTAGAATTTTAGCTGATTAGCAACTTTGTAACTYCAAACTACTTTTTAGCTACTTTGCAACTACTTAGCATGTTAGCTAACCCTAACCTTAACCCCTAACCTTAACCCCTAACCCCTAGCCTAGCTGACATTAGCGTTAGCCATCTAGCCATCTAGCAAACGTTAGCCACAACAAATTGTAATTCATAACATATCATACGTTTTGCAAATTCGTAACATATTGTGTGAATTGTAATTCATAACATATCATATGAAAAGGGATGATGGACATCCAGAAATTAATACATACCATACGAAACGTATTATATCATACTAATCCCAGATTTACATGTACTATAGTATGTTTAACCCTAAGTCCAGGTTGTGTACAGATAGATACAACTTACCATAGAGCTCATAAATCCATATAGATAGCATCAAAGTGGCATCACAGAGAGAGAGAGACATTTTTTTTCTCTCTCAATAAGGGGAAGGGCTGACTGCCCCCTGGGCATTGTCTTGGGCCATTTGCCATGCGTACCCAGAGGTGACATAGTCAATCAAATTTCAATCAAATGTATTTATAAAGCCCTTCTTACATCAGCTGATGTCACAAAGTGCTGTACAGAAACCCAGCCTAAAACCCCAAACAGCAAGCAATGCAGGTGTAGAAGCACGGTGGCTAGGAAAAACTCCCTAGAAAGGCCAGAACCTAGGAAGAAACCTAGAGAGGAGCCAGGCTATGAGGGGTGGCCAGTCCCCTTCTGGCTGTGCCGGGTGGAGATTATAACAGAGCATGGCCAAGATGTTCAAATGTTCATAGATGACCAGCAAAGTCAAATAATAATAATCACAGTGGTTGTCAAGGGTGCAACAGGTCAGCACCTCAGGAGTAAATGTCAGTTGGCTTTTCATAGCCGATCATTCAGAGTATCTCTACTGCTCCTGCTGTCTCTAGAGAGTTGAAAACAGCAGGTCTGGGACAGGTCAAATCGTCTGGTAACCAGGTCAAGGTTCCATAGCCGCAGGCAGAACAGTTGAAAACTGGAGCAGCAGCACAGCCAGGTGGACTGGTGACAGCAAGGAGTCATCAGCCCAGGTAGTCCTAAGGCATGGTCCTAGGGCTCAGGTCCTCCGAGAGAGAGAAAGAAAGAAAGAAAGAAAAAGAGAGAATTAGAGAGAGCATACATAATTCACACAGGACACCGGATAAGATAAGAGAAATACTCCAYATATAACAGACTGACCCTATCCCCCCGACACATAAACTACTGCAGCATAAATACTGGAGGCTGAGACAGGAGGGGTCGGGAGACACTGTGGCGCTGTCCGACGATACCCCCGGACAGGGCCAAACAGGCAGGATATAACCCCACCCACTTTGCCAAAGCACAGCCCCCACACCCCTAGAGGGATTCCTTCAACCACCAACTTACCATCCTGAGACAAGGCCGATTATAGCCCACAAAGGGCCGAGTTAGGGCCAAGTCTGCAACTCTTTGTCACTGAAACCAAAGTCAGTACACAAGGGGAGATAAAATACCAAGAATTCCAGCAAATAGTAATATATACGTATCTTTTATGTCAGCTTCACCTAATTCCTCATTAATTTTCTCTTTGTCTTTTCTTCATGGACTTGAGCTAAATGTTGGTTTGCACAAGAGCAGAGACCCATGTTGGCGAATTCATGTTGAGAATGAATATGTTGGCTATGATTCTTTCTCCCACTGTGCACAATAATAAGAGAGGTCTATACAAAGACCTATAGGAGTGGCCTTATCGGTCTCCTCAGCTCATCTCATTCTGAGACTAGCTGGCCTTGTTTGGAAGCCACAGAAAGTTGGGCTTGACAGTGGGCATGCAGGCCGGCATCTCCTCTGTCTGCAGATAACACAGAGAGGCTGCAGAGAGGGAGAGAGAGAGAGGTGTGACCCGGCACAGCATCTTAGTGTGTCAGTCCTTCTGCTTGGATCTCATGTGGGATGTAATATCCTCTCCAATCTTTTTTTAGCCCTGGGAAGCGTTTTCGCCACATTATTGCCATCAAAAAAGCTACAGCTTCTCCCTTTGTCTGAGCCTTTATTTATGAAGGTAAGAAAAAATCAATAGTGTTCCGTTGCTCAATTCACCTGGTCTAGAAAAAGGCTGTATTGTGAAAGACGTGCGTGTGGGTGCGTGCACGCGCCTGCGCTTGTGTGTGGTTTTGTTTGTGTTTGTCATTCTAAAGCTTCCCTGTGCAATCCCTGACATCATTTGGAGATTGTATTGATGCCATCCTTCCTTCCCTGTATAGGTTCAATAGGGATGATCTTGGTTATACAATGTGTGTGTTTGAATTCAAAGGCAAGGTCTTTTGGGGAAAGCTCATGACACAAACTGAACATGTTATCACAGGTCAAAGAAAGACAATAGTAAAATATCAAATCTGACATAAAATCTAATCTCACGATTAACAACTATTTTATGAACGTGAGCACAGTAAAAAAAATTAACAGAATTCTAGACAGTCAAGATAATAATTATTAACCATCTGTATGGTTCCTATCTCAAAGGGCAGCACTCCCTACTTCTCCCCTGTGTAACCATTCCACTGCATTCCACTGCATTCCACTGCATTCCACTGCATTCCACTGCCTCTCACTGGTCTCCACCTAAAACCATGCACATTTTATTACTTGTTTTTCAAGAAAAAAAAATGTTGCCAGGTTCCCTCTAGCTAGTCAGGTAATTGAATTGTGTCAGGGAAATCTGAAGCTGACTTGTTCTAATAACCTTTCTATATTCAGTTTAATAAGCTCGCTATAAATTGCCATTTGTCTCGCTGGGTAGGCAATAGGTTGAAAGGGGAAATACAATATTGTAAATGTAAGAGTTTCAGCAGGTTTAATCATCAATATCTTTCCCCTCTAGCCCATCAACTAGCAGTGCTGATACTCACTGGATAGTTCATTTCTACATGAAGACGTAACATAGCTCTGGCAGACAGAGGGAAACCCTTCAAGTGGGGTACATTATCCATTGTCCTGCTAGGTGATCCCATTCCCTAACAGGCTGGATAAACATGCTAAGATCATCACAGTGCTGTGAAGGGTCATTATGGTCACTCGCTATGCCTTTGGAGGGCACAGCATTTTATAAACACAATCCAGAAAGACTTAAGGTTTAATAAGCTGACAAATRGGTTACAATTCTGTCACAAAAAAGCTAATTAACTGAAAATAGAAGAGTAAATGTGAGATGTGAGGGGAGGAAAGATGAGAGGAAGGTAATATGGGTAGATGATATCTGATGAAAACAGTATCCCTAGTCTTGCACACACCAACATCCAAAGAGTGTGCTTGGATCTTTAGAAGAGACAGATACTGAGTTGCACTACAAGCGTCATAATCACTGTCTGTTGTATGAGTTCAGAAGTTCAGCTACCTGTGAATAGCGAGGGAGAATGGGCGAGATGGAAATAATGACATAGCAGAGAAATGCAGTGACAGATACAGTGGGGAGAACAAGTATTTGATACACTGCCGATTTTGCAGGTTTTCCTACTTACAAAGCATATAGAGGTCTGTAATTTTTATCATAGGTACACTTCAACTGTGAGAGACGGAATCTAAAACAAAAATCCAGAAAATCACATTGTATGATTTTTAAGTAATTAATTWGCATTTTATTGCATGACATAAGTATTTGATCACCTACCAACCAGTAAGAATTCCGGCTCTCACAGACCTGTTCGTTTTTCTTTAAGAAGCCCTCCTGTTCTCCACTCATTACCTGTATTAACTGCACCTGTTTGAACTCGTTACCTGTATAAAAGACACCTGTCCACACACTCAATCAAACAGACTCCAACCTCTCCACAATGGCCAAGACCAGAGAGCTGTGTAAGGACATCAGGGATCAAATTGTAGACCTGCACAAGGCTGGGATGGGCTACAGGACAATAGGCAAGCAGCTTGGTGAGAAGGCAACAACCTGTCTCTTATACACATCTAGATGTGTATAAGAGACAGGTCCAGGACCGTCTGAAGTTTGCCAATGACCATCTGGATTATCCAGAGGAGGAATGGGAGAAGGTCATGTGGTCTGATGAGACAAAAATTGAGTTTTTTGGTCTAAACTCCACTCGCCGTGTTTGGAGGAAGAAGAAGGATGAGTACAACCCCAAGAACACCATCCCAACCGTGAAGCATGGAGGTGGAAACATCATTCTTTGGGGATGCTTTTTTTGAAGCAAAGGGGACAGGACGACTGCACCGTATTGAGGGGAGGATGGATGGGGCCATGTATCGCGAGATCTTGGCCAACAACCTCCTTCCCTAAGTAAGAGCATTGAAGATGGGTCATGGCTGGGTCTTCCAGCATGACAACGACCCGAAACACACAGCCAGGGCAACTAAGGAGTGGCTCCGTAAGAAGCATCTCAAGGTCCCGGAGTGGCCTAGCCAGTCTCCAGACCTGAACCCAATAGAAAATCTTTGGAGGGAGCTGAAAGTCCGTATTGCCCAGCGACAGCCCCGAAACCTGAAGGATCTGGAGAAGGTCTGTATGGAGGAGTGGGCCAAAATCCCTGCTGCAGTGTGTACAAACCTGGTCAAGAACTACAGGAAACGTATGATCTTTGTAATTGCAAACAAAGGTTTCTGTACCAAATATTAAGTTCTGCTTTTCTGATGTATCAAATACTTATGTCATGCAATAAAATGCAAATTAATTACTTAAAAATCATACAATGTGATTTTTTGGATTTTTGTTTTAGATTCCGTCTCTCACAGTTGAAGTGTACCTATGATAAAAATGACAGACCTCTACATGCTTTGTAAGTAGGAAAACCTGCAAAATCATCAGTGTATCAAATACTTGTTCTCCCCACTGTAGATGGACCATTAYCTTTCCATAAAAAACTAACATCACGAGTAGATGATCTAGTATTACTTGTTTGGCGTTTGAGTAGGAGGCATACTCTTTAGTTATCGGTCGCTATATCACAGTTAAGTAAATCCCTGTAAAGTAAAGTACTTTTGTTGGTACTGTGGCTAGTGCACGTGTAACGCAACACATTATCATCAGAAAAAGCTTTATGTCATTTTAACTCTAGGATACATAGAGGTACTCAGAATCTCATTGATTGAAATGTTCTCTCCCATATTTTCGGGTTTATAGATTCAAACAGTAATCAAGGGACATTATGAAAAGGAGAAAGGGGATTAAATAGAGGAGAGTGTGTGAGAAAGTGAAAGATGGAGAAATAGAGAGAATGAGTAGAGGTGAAGAGGAGGGTTTGTCAGTGGCAGGTGAAGAGAGGGGGAACAGATGGTGAGGTTGGGGTCCCCAGACCAAGAGAGGTGATGTCTAAATTAATATGATCTGCTCACCGTTGATATTCAAGAGGATTACACCTTGTGTTCAAACACAGTGGGCTGAATGTACGGGGATGAAAAGTGACATAGAGCAGAATAGAATTAGCGGCTGCTTAAGGACTTCTTCATTCATTGTTAACTCCTTGAAGCTTATTAAGCCTAATCCTTATTAGAGTGTAAGTAACGCAGGTCTGAATGGGTTGGTAACTAGGGGGACATGTGTCCCCATTGTGGGGCTAGGGGGTTAATCCTGCTCCTGTGGTGGTGATGGGGGAGGAGGAGGGAGGGGGAGGGGGTCGAGGGAGTCCATCCGTCACTCCCCTCCTCTCCATGAAAGAGCGAGGGGCTCTGAAGCCTCCCAGGCTCTGAGCTGGCTGCCTGGCGAAAGGCCTGAAGTACAGACCCTTTTGTTTCTCAGGCTGGCAGCACCCTCTCTTCTCCTCTCCAGACTACACACATAGCCTGCCTCATGGGGCAAGGCCAGGGTGAGAATCATGTTCATGCTTATAGGCTAATCAATGTTTAGATACAAAGGACTAATTGGAAACTACAGTGCTCCTCTCTCTGAACTGGTGGTCTGACAGACTGACCGGCTGACTTTGGGACATACTCTASCCAAAGGGTTTGGTCTGAAACTTTACTTGTCTAGCAAAGGGAGCAAGGCACCAAACAATATCTATTCACATCTGTCACGCCCTGGCCTTAGTTATCTTTGTTTTCTTTATTATTTTAGTTAGGTCAGGGTGTGACATGGGGGATGTTTGTGTGTTTTTGTCTCGTCTAGGGTGTTTGTATTGTCTAGGGGGTGTTTGTAGAGTTCATGGGGTTGTGTTCATTGTAGGTGTTTATGTAAGTCTATGGTTGCCTAGATTGGTTCTCAATTAGAGACAGATGTCTATCGTTGTCTCTGATTGGGAGCCATATTTAGGCAGCCATAGTCATTAGGTAGGTTGTGGGTGATTGTCTATGTGTAAGTTGCCAGTGTCTGCACTTATTGTTTGTATAGCTTCACGTTTGTTGTTTTGTTTAGTTTGTTTTAGTGTTCTTCGTCTTTCTTAAATAAATACATAATGTATTTATATCACGCTGCGCCTTGGTCCTCTCTTTCACCCGAAGACGATCGTGACAACATCTATACACAGGGATGTTTAAATCATCACAATTCACTCAAGAGTAAAAGTATTTGTTACAGAGAAACACAATGTACACCTGACTGAGAATGTCCATAAAATAAACTCTGGTAATGCTTTAAATACTACCGTTTACAAACAACCAGAGCCCTGACAAACTTTTGCTCCAAGACAGACACCTCAAGGCTTTCAGTGCACTGTGCTGCTCCCTGTGGTTCAAGTAATAAAGTGGAAATCATCCCATTTCCATTTAGATGAAGCTGGGGGATTGGACATTTTTCTCTCTCCAATCATTAAGTTAAGAATGACACTCATTATACAGTATAAGTGATAATTACCTTAATTTACAGAGCTGCCAGACAATAGTATTAAAGGTCATTTGTGTTACTTTTCCCTTTTGTTCCCTAGGGGGAGTAAAAATGAAGAGCAGCCCTGGCCATGCCCAGGTGCTAATGTGTTAGGATGGGACGGGGAAGAGCTGCCCTGGCCATGCCCAGGTGCTACCGTGTTAGGATGGGACGGGGAAGAGCTGCCCTGGCCATGCCCATGCTACCGTGTTAGGATGGGACGGGGAAGAGCTGCCCTGGCCATGCCCAGGTGCTACCGTGTTAGGATGGGACGGGGAAGAGCTGCCAGGTACAGTGGAGAGAGGAGATGATTTGACAGCTGATGTCTCTCTCCCTCCAACACCACACAGAGAGGGTGGGGGGGGGTTATGTGTCACTGAAATGTGGCATCTGCCTGAGAGACAGAGACAGGGAGTGAAGAAGGAGAGAGAGGTAGGTATGGGAATGGATGAATCGACAAGCCTACTGCAGTGGTTCACAAACTTATTAGCATTGTGACCCACATACAGCTTTTGAAGTTTTGTTTTGACCCATCAGGATCGGAGCGAAAATAAATTACAGTAATGACAGTCAGTAATGACAGTTAACTAAATGGTAACACTGGCCTAATGTACTGTATTATTCAAGACTAATCAATTTGATGTGAAACAGCGTAAGCAATCAGCCTTTGTATTATCACGGCAATGAATGTACCATYTGGTGCAACAGTCAGTGAGTGCATAGGATTGGGATTCATTGTGGGAGGCCCAATTTGCCTCTGGCAATGCACACCTGCAGTACAGCTTGGAGACAACAGATGCATGTACTGAACCTTCAAATGATTGAAAGCAGCATCCACATATGCTTCATGTGAATCTAAGGAAGTCATTTAAAAAAAATCAACACTTCGATTCCTTTTCTTGCAGTTTTGACAGGGCCACCACAATGATTAATCCTCTACTGTTAGTAGTAGAACCCATTTCACCACAGAGGAGAAGAGATGGTTTATTAGAATGCTGCAGACCCAGCCAAATACTGTTGTCATCGCACAGTGTCGCTGTGCTGGCTGGGTGTTAATGATGGTTTACACATTTACAGGAAGTGCATCCCTTCTGTTGGTCCTCTGTGATGATGACCAACTGGCCCTGAGTTCAAACCTCAGACTGTGTGTCTCTCTCTCTCTCTCTCTTTGTGTCTCTCTCTCTCTCTCTCTCTCTCTCTCGGTGTGTCTCTCTCTCTCTCTGTGTGTGTGTCTCTGTCTGTGTGTGTGTGCGTGTTACCTTGCCTTGGCTGCCCTTGTAACGCTCCTCTCCCCGGCAGCCAGTTAGCCCCATATGGATCACTGTGGGCTGGCTCCTCGAATGTCCGCCTCTCCATGCCTAATCAGCAGCCCCAGCAGTAAACTAGAAATTAGCACCTCTTTTCCCCTTGTAAATTACATGGGCCTTACCTGCTGGGAGCTCTGACAGAGATCTGAGGTAAAGGGCTAGTCAAAAGTATAGCACCTGCTTTCCACAGAGTAAGCTACACTCTCATCATGAACGTAACCAGCCACAAAGGCTATACACTATACCTATCGGTAGTAGGTCAATCAATTCTACATGGTCCATAAATGTGTACATTGAGTCTTATATCTGCCATATAGGTTTATGCATAACGCACACTTTACCTACAAATGCTCACCATAGATATTGCTTTTGAATCTAGTTTCATTCATAGTCTAGTTTCCTGTTAATCTCTGTTAACCCAGAACTACAATCTCACCTAATTGGTCAGCTGCTCCACTAGGTTCTGGGTCCATACATGTTAAGAGAAAATATTTTTTTAAATGCTAGAACGAGGAGCGGAACCATAACGTGAAGCTCCACGCTCACAGGCCGAATGTCCCCTCCCCTTACAGAATTTGAAAGATGCTAACACCCGCAAAATCGTATCCAAATAACCAGTGACTAAAGAAAAAAACCACCAGAACTACTGCTGTTCGTTATCCAACGCCTGACGGATTCTCTCAGTTTACACACAGAATCTTTCCACAAGAGATTAGTTTCATGTTAATACCATGCATTCACTCATATCTACTGTTCATCTCTCAGCATTGTATCTCTGTCAGAGCTCTGTCTCCTGAAGACACCCTGGTTGAGCCCTCAGTATGGGGATCTTCTCCTCTCAGATAACAGGACTGAGAAACATGAATGCCATCCACACTATCTGCATCCCTCGGTGTCTACACTCGCCCTCCCCAGGGTAACTGGCTTCCATCTAATGCCACGGTTTTCTAGCTAGCCCCAACACGCTCACACACACATTATGCCAAATCATATCATGCAAATGAATCCAGGCTCATTTGAAGTGCCGTGGGAGATCAGTGGTTTATCAGGAACATGTCTGCCAGAGCGCGCAACCATTGTCCATTCACACCGGGGAACGCACAGGGAGTACGCCGCAGTCCTATTCACAGATCCAAGGTCACCCAACACATGACACAGACAGATGAACACAAAAAAGGGCAGGCTACTGCTGTTGTCCTACGCAGTTTCTCTGTTTCCTAATTGTCAATGAGTCAAATCAAATGTTATTTGTCACATGCTTCGTAAACAACAGTGAAATGCTTACTTACGGGCCCTTCCCAACAGTACAGAGAGAGAAAAAATAGAGAAATGATAGAAAAGTAAAACACGTAACAATGATAATAATAATAATATTAGATACACATATTACACTTGACAAACTTATCCTTTTGTGGTGGGATGTTTGRTTTGTATATAACAAACTGCTGCTGGCCAACTGAAGAATCCTGACACAAAAGTAATGCGGAACTGTTAGACAATAACCTCAAATATCATTTTTTGGTACATTATTTCAGTGAAAGATTATGTACAGGAGCTTGAGACAGCCATGGTGACGATTATTAAATATGACCAAGAAATAAAAAGTGATTTATTTAATGGAAAGCCATTTCGATTTGTGCAGTATGCTAAAGATTGTATCCAGCAGAGTGCCTGGTCTACAGAGACCTACCCCCCTTGGTTATTCAAACGCCCACAGTGCTCACTATCAAAATGTAATTAAATTATGTACTGATACACATCAGAGTCGTCACGCTTGTTTGTTTATCCATTATTAGAGAGCGAGTGGTTTCATGCTGTGAATGAGAAACAGGTCTACCTCCAGTGACTCCACCACGCTACTGTACTGGAGCAGACTGCTGTTCCTCTGTGACCAACTCCTGCTGAGAGGGACCATGTTAAGGCAGTTTTAACCCCTTGTCTACGACAGGTCTTATTTTATTGACTGAGGCAACTGTAGTTTGAGGTGTGAAAAGTAACAGTACAGACATTATTCCTCATCCTCTCGCGCACAGATCAGTTATTCAAAAAATCCATTAATCAATCAACCAATTGTAATACCTGTGACGGGAGCACACCTGGAAGCGTACACGATAATTCAATGAACAGAATACTCAACGATCCACGCAGAATTCCCACAAATGTAAGCGCATATAATAATTCCATCAACATCAGAATGAAACCATGAACAGAATATACATTTATAATATTGATTTATAGACCATTCTCAGAGTGTTTGCAATGATTCATAAAGCATTCATCATGATTCAGGACAGCTGATAAAATGATGGCAACAAATGTGCGGATAATAGTTTAGAGAAACATGGTACTCTCAGGATTTGTGTCTACTACATATATCTATATATAGTCACTTTACCCCTACCTCTACTGTACATGTACAAATTACCTTGACTAACCTGTACCCCTGCATATTAACTCGGTACCGGCACCCCCTGTATATAGCCTCGTCATTGTTATTTTATTGTGTTACTTTTTATTTGATATATTATTATTTTCTTAACTCTTTTTCTTGAACTGCATTGTTGGTTAGGTGCTTGTAAGTAAGCTTTTCACGATAAGGTTGTATTCGGCGCATGTGACAAATACAATTCAATTTGATGTTCGCCTTAGCATTGTAACTCTTTATGTTCAGTGAAACGTGGTGCTGATTCTAAACTACAAATGTGCTCGAGGAAAGAGGAGGAGAGGACAGCAAGGTCTGACTGTTTCTCAGAAACAACAAAAACTGACCCACTTTGGATTTGTTGACAACTCACTTTTTACCATCTATGTTGGTTGCCTTTGTCCATCTGTCTGTGTTGCTTTTGTTGTGGCACGCTTCACCACTCTGTTAACCCTGCCCAAATTCAGAACACATTATGGTTWAAGGGACACGTCCAGTGCCAATGAAGAGGGGACAATTCAACGATTTCCGTCGTTCAACAACTTTAACTACTCACAGTACAAGAGGTGTTGCTGCTCCCATTTAATACGTGGCTGAATCAGTAAGAGGCATAATTGTGGTTGTTAGAGCACATTATGACATGTTTGTGGTGCGACATTGCTCTGTAAACTGTCATTACAGCAGAGGAGGCTTTCTGTGCTCTGCGACCTAGCATGGAGAGACAGAGCAGGTGGAGAAACGCTGCCCTACGCTGTGCTTTAGCCACCGCAATCTCCCATAATTACCTCTCCATTTAGCAACACCTAACTGCTCCCATCCTATTCTTCTCCTTGTTTGGAGCACAGGGCAATTTTCTGCAGTTTGCTGGCCTACTTGTTTTGTTGTATTGTTAAAAGCTGATTTGATGACTAGGAGTTGTGGCTGTAGTGGGCTTGAGACCTACTTACCCGTTGGTCTACATTGTAAAACACCATTTTATATGGTCGTTCAATGCATTTTGTAGTAAAGTAGGGCCTGCACTCAAGCTACAACACATACATTTATGTAGCATGAAGGCAGGTCCTATTTTACTACTCAAGGTAAATGTTGTTTTCGTCCCAGCACCACACGAAAGTGATGCACTCCACATTAAGGGCCCTTCTTTACAGAGCGTCTCATTGACACAGTGATGTGAGGCCTCTCTAACTTACTACAATGTGATCAATTACACATAGGGGCCTAGGCAGTGGCACTCAGCACTGAGTAGCTGTAATATTGACTCTCCAGCTGATGACTGGCCCCACTGCACATCACGACCATCATGATGAGACTGTAGTGGAATGGCTTATTATGCGGGTCAGGAGCGGCAGAAGGATAACTGTCAATCTATACATTACTAAATTGATGTAAATAGCCATGATCTACTCCGCCTTGACATCTCATACTGAGGAAGAAGACACGGTGGAGGACGCGGTAGAGATGAAAAACGTTGTTGGTAAAATACATAAATACAAGTAATTGACAGTGGAGCTCAAAGACAACAGGGCCACTATCAAAAATCACTAACATACTGTAGCTATAGGTCACCACCTTCACAGGACCATGCTGCAGGACCACGCTGCAGGACCAGCTGCACTAAACCACATATGGATGAAGGTGCCACTGTATTGATGTGGACCTACAGAACGCAATTACTGTGTAACGCTCATTCCAAACTTAAGCAGCTTTATGACATTGCCCGTAATTGACCAAGGAGAGGCTCTGTTAGGCTAGTGGTGCTTACACACACAGACATAGGATGAGGGTGTGACCAGTCGGGCCGGCCGGGGAGTAGGGTTCATGGGTAGCGGTGCAGAGCAGGCCACGAAAGCGCCCCCACCCCTTAAATCATTGGGTGGGGTTCCCCACAAAGGCTGTTCATGTGAGTCTGAGACATAAAGACAATATTTCATGTTGGAAAGTGAAAATGTTAGACTTTGGTTTAGCGAGAGTAAATTATTAGAATCAAATTCAACAGTACACTCTCCAAGTATGGATTACTTGTGCCTGCCTGGCCTTATGGACACAGCTATCAACAGTAATTGTCTGGTGTATCAACGTTTACAGTTAGTCCAGCAGATTGTAGGACACAGTGATAAAATGAAAACTAAAATACTAGAAACCAATGCAACTACTCTCAGAGACAAAGACATTGATCTAAACAAAAAGCAAAGAAAATACAGAAAGTTGGGTACATAAAACATTTCCTTTGTCCTCCATTGGCAATCCATATTTAATCGCAATACTAGACTAGTAATACTGTATGACCAAACTCATTGTCAAGTCTAAAATTAAAATCTGATGAATATCTGATGAAGAGATGGAACAAAGAAAAGCTCCCCTCGGTTACCTTTGTTCCATTCAACTCATTATTCAGCTGCGCTGCATCTGATGAGAAATCAGTGTATAAAGAGTTAAATTAACCCCGGGCCGACTTTACCAACAGAATACATTGCTGTTTGATGGGGCCAGCAGAGGAGTTTCATTCAGGAGCTGTCAGTCCGTTGCATTCCCTAGGGTGTGTTTACTGCCTAATTAATATATTAGACACATGACAAATAGTTAGACAGACACCCCTTGTCATCCTCACTCCCCAGTGCAGAGGTAAGGGGGACAAGGCCTGCCTTCCTTCCTGCCGAGCATCAATAATCCTGCATCCCCGTTCTCTGGACTATCATATAAAAGCGCTCATAATTCTGCTGCTTCCTCTGTGGCCTTTGCCGTAGACGGCGGCCATATTTCCTTGTGAATTCAGGGGATATAAAAGCACCACCTGCCAGGCTGATGACGACAGCCCTCCTCTTGGCTTTGTGTGAAGGACAGGCAGGGCTCAGGAACAGGAGGCTTCTAAGCTCCACTGCACACAATATATATGCACACTATATACAGTTGAAGTCGGAGGTTTACATACACTTAGGTTGGAGTCATTAAAACTCATTTTTCAACCACTCCACAAATTTCTTGTTATCAAACTATAGTTTTGGCAAGTCCGTTAGGACATCTACTTTGTGCATGACACAAGTAATTTCTCCAACAATTGTTTACAGACAGATTATTTCATTTATAACTCACTGTATCACAATTCCAGTGGGTCAGAAGTTTACATACACTAAGTTGACTGTGGCGTTAAACAGCTTGGAAAATTCCAGAAAATGATGTCATGGCTTTAGAAGCTTCTGATAGGCTAATTGACATAATTTGAGTCAATTGGAGGTGTACCTGTGGATGTATTTCAAGGCCTACCTTCAAACTCAGTGCCTCTTTGCTTGACATCATGGGAACATCAAAAGATATCAGCTAAGATCTCAGAAAATAAATTGTAGACCTCCACAAGTCTGGTTCATCCTTGGGAGCAATTTCCAAATGCCTGAAGGTAGCACGTTCATCTGTACAAACAATAGTACGCAAGTATAAATGCCATGGGACCATGCAGCCGTCATACCGCTCAGGAAGGAGACGCATTCTGTCTCCTAGAGATGAACGTACTTTGGTGTGAAAAGTGCAAATCAATCCCAGAACAACAGCAAAGGACCTTGTGAAGATGCTGGCAGAAACAGGTACAAAAGTATCTATATCCACAGTAAAACGAGTCCTATATCGACATAACCTGAAAGGCCGCTCAGCAAGGAAGAAGCCACTGCTCCAAAACCGCCATAAAAAAAGCCAGGCTACGGTTTGCAACTGCACATGGGAACAAAGATCGTAATTTTTGGAGAAATGTCCTCTGGTCTGATGAAACAAAAATAGAACTGTTTGGCCATAATGACCATCATTATATTTGGAGGAAAAAGGGGGGGGCTTGCAAGCCAAAGAACATCATTCCAACCGTGAAGCACGTGGTTGGCAGCATTATGCTGGGGTGCTTTGCTGCAGGAGGGTCTGGTACACTTCACAAAATAGATGGCATCATGAGGGATGAAAATTATGTGGATATATTGAAGCAACATCACAAGACATCAGTCAGGAAGTTAAAGCTTGGTCACAAATGTGTCTTCCAAATGGACAATGACCCCAAGCATACTTCCAAAGTTGTGGCAAAATGGCTTAAGGACAACAAAGTCAAGGTATTGGAGTGGCCATCACAAAGCCCTGACCTCAAAAAATTTGTGGGCAGAACTGAAAAAGCATGTGCGAGCAAGGAGGCATACAAACCTGACTCAGTTACACCAGCTCTGTCAGGAGGAATGGGCCAAAATTCTTGTGGAAGACTACCCAAAATGTTTGACCCAAGTTTAACAATTTAAAGGCAATGCTACCAAATACTAATTGAGTGTATGTAAACTTCTGACCCACTGGGAATGTGATGAAATAAATTAAAGCTGAAATAAATCATTCTCTTTACTATTATTCTGACATTTCACATTCTTAAAATAAAGTGGTGATCCTAACTGAACTAAAAAAGGGAAATTTTTACTGGATTAAATGTCAGGAATTATGAAAAACTGAGTTTAAATGTATTTGGTTAAGGTGTATGTAAACTTCTGACTTCAGACTTCCACTGTATATATCATTATTACATAGTAGCTAACAACATTTGGGAAATATATACTACATTCTAATTCTATTAATGTTCTGGATTAAAGTTGTAGACAGTATTAGAAAAGACATTCTGTATTGTACGCTCAGTCCATTGATAATTGGGGAATTACATTATAATCTTTTGGACAGTACTAATCACACAAAAAGACACTGATTCTGATGTCTATACAGTCACCTTCATAATTATTGGCACCCTTGATAAAGATGAGTAAAAAAGACTATATAAAATATACAGTGCATTCGGAAAGTATTCAGACCCCTTTACTTTTTCCACATATTGTTACGTTAGAGCCTTATTTTAAAATTCAATATTAAATAGTTGTGTTCCCTCATCAATCTACACACAGTACCCCATAATGAAAAGGGCAAAAACAGCTTTTTATACATTTTTGCAAATTCATAAAAATAAATAAAACTGAAACATCACATTTACATAAGTATTCAGACCCTTTACTCAGTATTTTGTTGAAGCACCTTTGGCAGTGATTACAGCCTCGAGTCATCTTGGGTATGACGCAACAAGCTTGGCACAGCTGTATTTGGGGAGTTTCTCCCATTCTTCTCTGCAAATCCTCTCAAGCTCTGTCAGGTTGGATTGGGGGCATCGCTGCACAGCTATGATCAGGTCTCTCCAGAGATGTTCAATCGGGTTCAAGTCCGGGCTCTGGCTGGGCCACTCAAGCACATTCGGAGACTTCTACCGAAGCCACTCCTGCGTTGTCTTGGCTGTGTACTTAGGGTCATTGTCCTGTTGGAAGGGGAACCTTCTCCCCAGTCTGAGGTCCTGAGCAGGTTTTCATCAAGGATCTCTCTGTACTTTGCGCCGTTCATCTTTCCCCCGATCCTGACTAGTCTCCCAGTCCCTGCCACTGAAAAACATCACCACAGCATGATGTTGCCATCACCATGGAACACCGTAGGGATGGTGGCAGGTTTCATCCAGACGTGACGCTTGGCATTCAGGCCAAAGAGTTCAATCTTGGTTTCATCAGACCAGTGAATCATGTTTCTCGTGGTATGAGAGTCCTTTAGGTGCCTTTTGGCAAACTCCAAGCGGGCTGTCATGTGCCTTTTACTGAGGAATGGCTTCCGTCTGGCCACTCTACCATAAAGGCCTGATTGGTGGAGTGCTGCAGATGGTTGTCCTTCTGGAAGGTTCTCCCATCTCCAGAGGAACTCTGGAGCTCTTTCAGAGTGACCATCGGGTTCTTGGTCACTTCCCTGACCAAGGACCTTCTCCCCTGATTGCTCAGGTTGGCCGGGCGGCCAGCTCTATGAAGAGTCTTGGTGGTTCCAGACTTCTTCCATTTAAGAATGATGGAGGCCACTGTGTTCTTGGGGACCTTCAATGCTGCAGCAATTTTTTGGTACCCTTCCCCAGATCTATGCCTCGACACAATCCTGTCTCGGACCTCTACGGACAAGTCCTTATATAGACAGACCTTATGGACCTTATATAGACAGGTGTGTACCTTTCCAAATCATGTCCAATCAATTGATTTTACCACAGGTGGACTCCAATCAAGTTGTAGAAACAGCTCAAAGATGATCAATGGAAACGGGATGCAATTGAGCTCAATTTCGAGTCTCATAGTAAAGGGTCTGAATACCTATGTAAATAAGGTATTTCTGTTTTTTATTATTAATACATTTGCAAAAATGTCTAAACCTGTTTTCGCTTTGTCATTAATCAATTTTAGAATAAGGCTGTAACGTAACAAAATGTGGAAAAGGGGAAGGGTTCTGAAAACTTTTCAGAATACACTGTCTATACTGAGCTATATTGTATGCACAAAAATAAGGAAAATTATATTATTTTATACTAAGACAATTGCTAAGAGAAAGAGATTTTGTTMAAAAAGTAATTTTAATTCTCCAAAAGATTTTGGCACCCCTGTTTTCAATACTCTGGCACCCACCCCTATAGGCACTGAACCGCTTTCTAAAATGTTTTATGAGATTGGATTTATGAACATTCCTCCATACAGAATATTTTCAAATCCTTGATATCCTTCAGTCTGCGTTTGGACTGCCCTTTTCAATTCAACCCACAGGTTTTCAATGGGGTTCAAGTCCGGAGACTGAGATAGCCATTGCAAAATATTGATTTTGTGGTCAATGAACTATTTCTTTGTGGATTTTAATGTGTGCTTGGGGTTTTTGTCTTGCTAGAAGATCCATGCCGTTGACCTCAACAAACGCCCCAGGACCAGTGGGAGCAAAACAGACCCATAACATCAAAGATCCACCATCATGTTTTACAGTAGGTATGAGGTTATTTTCTGCATATCTATCCTTTCAACGCTAAACCCACCACATGTGTGCATGGCCAAAGAGCTCTATTTTTGTGTCATCTGACCATCACACAGGTTCCAATCCACGTGCCAATGTCTTTTAGCAAACTCCAGGCATTTACATTTCTTAGTCGCTCTCAATAAAGGCTTTTTTTCTGGCAATCCTTCCAAAGAGACTGTTGGCATGGTGGTGGCGTTTAATTATAGATTTGGAGACTTGATYACCCGTAGATACTACCAAGTTCTGTAATACTCCAACATTGGCCCTTGGATTTTTCTATGAACCATCTTCCTCACTGTGCGTGGGAACAAGATACACTTGCGTCCAAAACCAGGCAAGTGTYCCATTGTTACAGTTGTTTTAAACTTCTTAATTTTGCCCTAATAGGGGTAAGTGGTATATTTGTTTTGTACCCATTTCCTGGTTTATGAAGGTCAACAACCATTTGTCTCTTTTCTTAGAATGTTTCCATGGTGATGGATGACAAAGGGATTTTGGATGAGTGTTACCAAATGTTTATACCCCAGTGAAGCAGTAAGCCAGGGAAGGCCACAATACAGTTCCTTTAACTGAGATTTACTTTAAAAAGTTGAATATTAATGCAGATACATTTTCTTTCTCTGAACAATATCAAGTATAAAACAATATAAACATTTTTTTGCATACAATATAGCTCAGTATTTCTATTCTTTATTTTATGAAGTATTTTTTGCTCATCTTTATCAAGGGTGCCAATAATTTTGGAGGTGACCGTACATCCATTCACACATAACACAATATTGACTTCCCCTATTGTTTACGCAGGAATAATGACCCGGGGTAACCTGTTCAATAGACCTATTCAGTTGGCTACACATTACCCTTGTCAGAGAAATAACTAGCATTTTCTCCAGCAAGTGACTCTATATTCAGTAAATMATGTTCTGTTAGCATTTAAATGTGACACAAATGTCAGCAGACACGATTTACAACTCAAATACTGTAGCAAGTGCTACTGGGTAGTGACGTAAATGAACAGGAACAATCTATGATGTAGAATACAATCAAGTACAAATAAAATACCAATATGAGGCAGTAGTAATTCAAACATAATACTCTCATCTAATTGTACTGTAAATTAGACAAATAGTCTGATGAGGTAAAGAGTGTGATAGAGATAATAGATGAGTGAGAAAGACAGAAAGTAGGAAGTAGGGAGTGAGAACAGGTTTTCTAATGGATCAGAGCTCCACGACCACATTACATTGAAATTATTGACTAATAGCAGTTTAATAAGCTCCATTGCACTTCCAGGAGGCTAAGTAGTGAAACATCTCCCCATGTCCGCCTCAAAGACACTCATTGGCTATTAAAGGATGAACTGACATGGATGGAGGAACAGGTATCCTCCGGAGACCCATAACCAGGCTCTTCTCCCTCCGTTATCCTCTGTTAAATCATCACGCCATGCCAACCCTCCTCTGCAGACCGGTTGGCAACTCTGATCTGGTAAATGGCTACCATGTAAACGTCAGCCATTTAAACTCCAGGGAAGCAACAATTAAAAGTGCCACTGTCGATCTGGGCTTCAATGTAAAAGGCTTTAGAGCACAATAATACTATGTTGCCAGTATCGGTTTAAAGTCACAGAGTCGTTAGCTTTCCTTCTTCCTCTCGTCTCTTCTGCACAAGCCAATACAATCAAGATACAGTATCATCCAAGACACAGATAAAGTACCATGGTGAAGACCCTGCTACCCAAAGGACATCATCCTCTTTCACCTCTCCTCCCCCAAATGAAAATATTCCTCGTAAGAGAGTGTTATTAAAGTGATCTAATAATTCTACTGAAGAGCTCATTAGTGCCTGTTTGGTCTAATTAGGTTATCTTGGAGAGAGCAGAGATAACCAAGGGAGTGTGAAGAAGATCTCCACACAAAATGAGAGAAGACCAATGAGCCAGCAAGAGAGAGAGATTTGTGACCTGTTGCCACAAGAAAAGGTCAACCAGTGAAGAACAAACACCAATGTAAATACTCCCCCATAATTATGCTTATTTATTTTCCCTTTTGTACTTTAACCATTTGTACATCGTTACAACACTGTATATATACATAATATGACATTTATAATGTCTTTATTCTTTTGGAACTTCTGTGAGTGTAATGTTTACTGTTCATTTGTATTGTTTATTTTACTTTTGTATATTATCTACTTCACTTGCTTTGGCAATGTTAACATATGTTTCCCATGCCAATAAAGCCCCTTCAATTGAATTGAGAGAGAGAGAAAAACACAGACAGAGACAACAGACAAACAAATAGAGGGAGGGAGAGGGGTCCTTCAGAGAAAGAGAGATTCTCCACTCACCCTCTCTCATTAGTACAGTTATCTCTATTAACAAAGCCTGCATGTCACTGTGCAATTACCCCTCCAATAATTTATTTAGGTTGTGCTTATCTGAGGTGGCCAACATCCTTTAGGTCTCACACAGCACAGCACAGCTCAACACAGGCATCATTAACTAGCCCAGTCAGTGGGGAGGGAGGGAAGTGAGGGGAGTGGCACCTGGGTGCCTGATGCCTGATAAATTAACCTGATGTAGATCCTCTGGATCACTGATCCTCTACTACACCACAGAGCCTGCACTCCTTTGTTCCAGTCAGCCAGTGAACCACTTGTTTTCTCTCATCACTGTTTCCACTTAAACCAATCAAGTTTGCCTGCAGTTAGGTAAGCATTGGAAGACCAATACACCTTGACCTGTTCATCATGCCAGAGGACATAGAACAGAGATGGTAGATCTAATGTAACCACCATGATTCAATTCATGCAGGCAAGGCAAGAATATTTGTTTTTAACTGCTTACCAATGACCATTATACATACAGTACACTTCAGTGTACATAATATACAGTTAGTGCACAGCTATAGTGTCCTGCACTATAACTGCAGTATTATATATAAGGTAACATCATAAAGTGCCTTCACATGGCCCAGACCAATAAACACCACATGCAAACAGAGAATGAGAGTCTGTCAGCAGCAGCCCATTCAAAGAGAATTAGCCTCATACGCTGCCCAGCCCCGACCAGCCCTAGCCAGGCCAGGAGATGAATTTGATGGCTAATGTAAAAATAACAGAGGATCATAAATCAGGGAAGTGGAAGAGAGTCGATGATGAGAGTTAATCAATACGGAGGCCTGGCTTTGCCACGGTGCAAAATGGCACTCCATTGATTACTTAGGACTTTGAGGGGAAACATCAGTCACATTAGAGTATGCAGCGTAGCACCAGACCAGGGAAGAAAACAGRCGAATCACACAAGGCAAGGTGCTCTGGGAGTCAGCTGGGCCCAACCTGCTCCGCAGCTCTTTGACGTGGACTAAAGCTTCCTCCGAAGAAATAAGGAACAACTGCTTCTCTAGAAAAMAATGAAAAAGCTCTCCTAATGTTTTCACTGCACTAGGAAGAGTTCCCTAATATCAACATACAGTATGTAAGCCTAGGTCCATTTCTAAAGGACGCTCCTGTCTGTGGTCAATTGATTTTACCCACAGCGCACTTTAGACACAACAGCTCTATTCAGCTAACCCCTGACATTGACTGAAATCAAAACTAACAACCGCACACCATGGCCGAAGGAAAATGAAGTTGCGATCCAAGAGCTACTTCCTCATCCATTAGTCATTTATCTTTAGCCACAGTGGCAAGATGAGGAAATACATTACAATTGAAAATATATGTATTTGCCAGTGTGTAATTAATCAAGACATTAGTAAAACAGCCTAGTTTTGACTTCTGGTTAACACATTACATTTTCAGATCTAAATATAGCAAGGCGTGATATTAAATATTTACAACTTTTAATCATTCAGCTACTAATTTGGAGACTCATTTGTAGTGCTAATATTGTTTCCATAGCTGACTTGGAAAAACAAAGGTCACAAAGTCAAATTGCACATTTCTGCTCCGCTAGAGCTACCCCAGTCAAGTGTTATGTGCTGTTAATGTGAAGTGGAAATGTCTAGGAGCAACAACGGCTCAGCTGTTAAYTGGTAGGCCACACAAGCTCACAGAACGGGACCACCAAGTGCTGAAGTGCGTAAAAATTGTCTGTCCTCGGTTGCAACACTCACTATGGAGTTACAAAATGCCTTTGGAAGCAKGGTCAGCACAATAACTTTTTGTTGGGAGCTTCATGAAATGGGTTTCCATAGCAGCCGCACATAAGCCTAAGTGCCAAGCGTCGGCTGGAGTGATGTAAAGCTCGCCGCCATTGGACTCTGGAGCAGTGGAAATGCGTTCTCTGAGTGGAGGAATCACGCTTCACTATCTCGCAGTCCGACGGACGAATCTGAAGAATACAACCTGCCCGAATGCATAGTGCCAACTGTACATTTTGGTGGAGGAGGAATAATGGTCTGGGGCTGTTTTTCATGGTTCGGGCTAGGCCCCTTAGTTCCAGTGAAGGGAAATCTTAATGTTACAGCATTCAATGATATTCTAGACGATTCTGTGCTACCAACTTTGTGGCAACAGTTTGGGGAAGGCCCTTTCCTGTTTCAGCATAACAATGCCCCCGTGTACATAGTGAGGTCCGTACAGAAATGGTTTGTCGAGATCGGTGTGGAAGAACTTGACTGGCCTGAACAGAGCCCTGACCTCACCCCCTCGAACACCTTTGGGATGAATTGGAACAACGACTGTGAGCCAGGCCTAATCGCCCAACATCAATGCCCAATCCTCACCAATGCTCTTGTGGCTGAATGGAGCAAGTCCCCGCAGCAATGTTCCAACATCTAGTGGAAAGCCTTCTCAGAAGAGTGGAAGCTGTTGTAGTAGCAAAGGGAGGACCAACTCCATATTAATGCCCATGGTTTTGGAATGAGATGTTTGACGAGCAGGTGTCCACATTATTTTGGTCGTGTAGTGTACGTAAAAAAAGTCAACGTTTGTAGTCTACTCAACAGATAAAAGTGTAAGTTTACTCTGAACGTAAACCCTAATATCCTTATAGCAGCAAGCCCGATCCCCTCCCTGCCTCACAATGACCTCTGACTTCATTAGCAATTTCACACAGTATTCTCACCCAGCAGACTGCTGCAGTGGCTGTGGACATGCTGGGAGCCAATATGGCTCTATAATTGGGCCGGTGGTGCGGCAGTTTGCGGCCAGCATCTTTTATACCCCTGAAAGGGGGGAATTTAGAAGTAAATCACACAGAGATGTATCTTTGGCTTCAAGTCACTTGTAATGAGTGTTTTTCATATAAAATCATCAACCATTTACATAGTTCCAAAATATAATATTTCACAAATGCACAAAATATCTCAAATTACATAGCTGTTACAATTGTTCAGTAAGCCAGTTTTGTCTCATTTATACATTACAATGGCTCAATTAATCATGTTTTATTATCCCTCTTTTTAAATTGACACTATGAAATAAAAGCAATGATAAACCTTTTAACCTTTTTAAATGCATCACGCATCTCACCATTTATTATCACAATGAATTATCCTTCTATATACTGTTCCTATATTTATTACATATGAATTATACTTGTATATACTGTTCCTATATTTATTACATATGAATTATCCTTGTATATACTGTTCCTATAGTTATTACATATGTATTCATTCCTATCAGTTTGCAAACTCATTCTTATAGCAAAGAATACATATATAACCTTGTATTAATTTGTATTTAGTGCTTCAAATTACAACAACATTCACATTTCCCAAAAGTTTTTCATTGCTCCCCATTCACCCACCCACAGACACAGGAGCTGTGCGCGGTCTCTCTCGGGCACGCTCTATGATCACGAAGTCACCTCAAGCAAGCTAGCTAGCAAAACGGCTAATGGATCATTTCCAAGTGGTCTAAACATTCAAATAACAGATTTATATTGTTTTAAACATGCTTTCTACTGACAAAATAACACACAGTAACACCTGTAACATTCTGACAAACAAATACATTCGACATTACATTCATACCTGAAAGGGGGAAATTTAAGGAATAAGGCACGAGGGGGCGTGGTATATGGCCAATATACCATGGCTAAGGGCTGTTCTTAGGCAAGACGCAATGCGGAATGCCTGGATACAGCCCTTAGCCGTGGTATATTGGCCATATACCACATACCCTGACAAACCTTATTGCTATTAATTACTGGTTACCAACGTAATTAGAGCAGTAAAAATAAATGTTTTGTCATCCCAGTGGTACACGGTCTGATATAACACGGCTGTCAGCCAATCAGCATTCAGGGCTCAAACCACCCAGTTTATAAATACAAATACATCACACGGAGCTGTAGCTTCGGCGTCCAGTCACTTGTAATGAGTGAGCTGGAAAGCCCTGTGCGTCCCTATAGGAATTCCTAGGTATAACCACTCAAACTCAGATCAGACACCAATAGAGCACACAGAATGTATTACTTACTAGTACACATGATTCTGTATTATTATTTTGTTATTATTAAGTCACACATCCAAAGTCATTAATCCCTTCCACAGCACGGTTTGTCCTGCATGGAGATGGCAGGGTGCATAGTAATTTGACCTGAGAAACCTTGCCCCCCCCCCCCCCCTTTGCATTAATATCCCTCCACTCCTCCACTTATAATCCTGCCCAGGCCACCTTCCCCTGGTCATGTATAAAGTGTCCATATTAACCATCCACATGCTTATTTATTGAGAGAACCGTAGAATATCTTCTGAAGGTTTACGTGTGTGTGTGTGGGGGGGGGGGGGTTAACTTCTCTAGGTTAGGGGGCAGCATTTTCACGTTTGGATGAAAAGCATACCCAAATTCAACTGCCAGCTACTCATCCCCAGAAGATTTGGATAGAAAACACTCTGAAGTTTCTAAAACTATTTGAATCATGTCTGTGAGTATAACAGAACTTATTTAGCAGGCGAAACCCGGGGACAAACCATTCAGATTTCATTTTTTTTTAGGTCACTCTCTTTTCAATGGGTTTTCATTGGGAATCCAGATTTCTAATTGACCTTCTTGCAGTTCCTACCGCTTCCACTGGATGTCAACAGTCTTTAGAAATTGGTTGAGGTTTTTTCCTTTGTGTAATGAAGAAGTACGGCCATCCAGAACGAGGGTAACTTGAAGTGTACTGTTAGATAGAGGCACGTGACCAGAAAGCTAGCTACAGATTGTTTTAATCCTGTATTGAACACAGATCATCCCGTCTTCAATTTGATCGATTATTTACGTTAAAAAATACCTAAAGTTGTATTACAAAAGTAGTTTGAAATGTTTTGGCAAAGTTTACAGGTAACTTTTGAGATATTTTGGAAAGTTGGAACCGTTTTTTTCTGGATCAACCGCGCCAAATAAATGGACATTTTGGATATATATCGACAGAATTAATCGAACAAAAGGACCATTTGTGATGTTTATGGGACATATTGGAGTGCCAAAAACAGAAGCTCGTCAAAGGTAAGGCATGAATTATATTTTTATTTCTGCGTTTCGTGTCGCGCCTGCAGGGTTGAAATATGCTTCTCTCTCTTTGTTTACTATGGTGCTATCCTCAGATAATAGCATCATTTGCTTTCGCCGAAAAGCCTATTTGAAATCTGACATGTTGACTGGATTCACAACAAGTGTAGCTTTAATTTGGTGTATTGCATGTGTGATTTCATGAAAGTTTGATTTTTATAGTAATTTATTTGAATTTGGTGCTCTGCATTTTTACTGGCTTTTGGCCAGTACATATCCCAGAGAAGTTAAGTAGTACAGGTGGAAAAAAGCAAATGGGCTCAAACAGCAACACAGACACAGACGCAGACACCCACACGTACAGTCCAGTTCCACACAAAACACATCGTACAATATACAGTGCATTCGGAAAGTATTCAGACCCCTTTACTTTTTCCATATTTCATTACCTTACAGCCTTTTTATAAAATGGATTAAATTGTTTTCTCCCCCTCACCAATCAACACACAATACCCCATAATGACAAAGCAAAAACAGGTTTTTTGACATTTTTGCAAATGTATGAAAAACCCCTGGAAATATCACATTTGCATAAGTATTCAGATCCATAACTCAGTACTTTGTTGAAGCACCTTTGACAGTGATTACAGCCTCAAGTCTTCTTGGGTATGATGCTATATTTGGGAAGTTTCTTCCATTCTTCTCTGCAGATCCTCTCCAGCTCTGTCAGGTTGGATGGGGAGCGTTGCTGCACAGCTTTTTTCAGGTCTCTCCAGAGATGTTCAATCGGGTTCAAGTCCGGGCTCTGGCTGCGCCACTCAAGGACATTCAGAGACTTGTCCCGAAGCCACTCCTGCGTTGTCTTGACTGTGCTTAGGGTTGTTGTCCTGTTGGAAGGTGAACCTTCACTCCAGTCTGAGGTCCTGAGCGCTCTGGAGCAGATTTTCATCAAGGTGCTCTCTGTACATTGCTCAGTTCATCAGTTCACTTCACTCTACCATAAAGGCCTGATTGGTAGAGTGCTGCAGAGATGGTTGTCCTTCTGGAAGGTTCTCCCATCTCCACAGAGGAACTCTGGAATTCTTGGTCACCTCTCTCACCAAGGCCTTTCTCCCCCGATTGCTCAATTTGTGCCGGGCGGCCAGCTCTAGGAAGAGTCTTGGTGGTTCTAAACTTTTTCCATTTAAGAATGATGGAGGCCACTATGGTCTTGGGGACCTTTTTTGGTACTGCTCCCCAGATCTGTGCCTCGACACAATCCTGTCTCGGAGCTCAACGGACAATTCTTCGACCTCATGGCTTGGTGTTTGCTCTGACATGCACTTTCAACTGTGGGACCTTATATAGACAGGTGTGTACCTTTCCAAATCATGTCCAATCAATTGAATTTACCACAGGTGGACTCCAATCAAGTTGTAGAAACATCTCAAGGATGGTCAATGGAAACAGGATGCACCTGAGCTCAATTTCGAGTCTCATAGCAAAGTGTCTGAGTACTTACATGAATAAGGTATTTCAGTTTTTAATTTTTAATACATTTGCAAACATTTCTAAAAACCTGTTTTCGCTTTGTCATTATGGAGTATTGTGTGTAGATTGATGAGGGAAAAAATGTATTAAATCAATTTTAGAATAAGGCTGTAACCTAACACAATGTGGAGAAACTGAAGGGATCTGAACACTTTCCAAATGCACAGTACTTTCCTAACCGATTGATTCAGTCAATTTAAACTGCAATTAGGAATATAAACCCAAGGACATCAACCTGAATGTCAGATCAGCTCAATCAGATCAGCTCAGAAAATTAGTGGGAAAAAATATCAGAATTGGGCTGCCGGTGTAAACGCAGCCAATGTTTAAGAACAACACCTATCCTATGTCTATCTACGGTACAGAATGTGAGGGGGAAAATTGTCATAACCTCACAGACAAGTTTAACCAAAGATACTGGGTCATCTGATTCATCAAGGCCTCACAGTGTCAACCTGTGGTCAACCTGGTCATGATGTATGACCCATCTAAAGTGCCAACTATAGGGTATGCTCAGGATGTCCACCAGCCCCTCTCCTGTCCTGCGGTCCATCCAGTTCTCTCTCTCCCTCTCTGTCAATGGCTGTTTATGATTCCCTCCACTGGCTCTCATTACATGTGCTAGAACCCAAATCAATAGGAGGATAATGGCATTGTACGCGCTCTGTAATCTCAATATTGTTACTTCTCACTTACTCTCCCTTTGCTTCTCATGCATCAAAGAAATTTACTTTATTTAGTATTCCATGAATTTCAAATCAGTGATGTTTCATAATGATTTTGCGTCATGGGCATAGAGCCGAGGGGGAAGGCAGAGGGAGGAGAGGGTGAAATCGATATGAGCGGTACACTCTTCCCCTGCATGGCAGAGAGGGGATCTATTATGGGGAAATCATGATTTATGTCAGCAGTGGAGGGGACGTCAGGGTAAGCAACGGATGGAGGTGAGCGCCAATAATGATGAATGCCCCACTCACATGACCACCCGCCCAGCCCCCACCTCTGTCTCCTCCACTCTGCCCGGGGGAGACAAACCCCTACACACCCCTCTCTATATCTAGACTATCCTTCATGTAGCCCAGTCTATCCTCCATGTAGCCCAGTCTATCCTCCATGTAGCCCAGCCTATCCTCCATGTAGCCCAGCCTATCCTCCATGTAGCCCAGCCTATCCTCCATGTAGCCCAGGCTATCTTCCATGTAGCCCAGCCTATCTTTCATGTATCCCAGCCTATCTTCCATGTAGCCCAGTCTATCCTCCATGTAGCCCAGTCTATCCTCCATGTAGCCCAGATCTATCCTCCATGTAGCCCAGTCTATCTTCCATGTAGCCCAGCCTATCTTCCATGTAGCCCAGCCTATCATTCCATGTAGCCCAGTCTATCCTCCGTGTAGCCCAGTCTATCCTCCTGTAGCCAGTCTATCCTCCGTGTAGCCCAGTCTATCCTCCGTGTAGCCCAGTCTATCCTCCGTGTAGCCCAGCCTATCCTCCGTGTAGCCCAGTCTATCCTCCGTGTAGCCCAGTCTATCCTGCCGTGTAGCCCAGTCTATCCTCCGTGGAGCCCAGCCTATCCTCCGTGTAGCCCAGTCTATCCTCCGTTAGCCCAGTCCATATCACTCCGTGTAGCCCAGCTATCCTCCGTAGGTAGCCCAGTCTATCCTCCGTGTAGCCCAGTCTATCCTCCGTGTAGCCCAGCCTATCCTCCGTGTAGCCCAGTCTATCCTCCGTGTAGCCCAGTCTATCTTCCATGTAGCCCAGCCTATCTTCCATGTAGCCCAGTCTATCCTCCATGTAGCCCAGTCTATCCTCCATGTAGCCCAGTCTATCCTCCATGTAGCCCAGTCTATCCTCCATGTAGCCCAGTCTTTCCTCATCAGATATACTCTCATCTCTGTTGTGCCTCCTGTTCTGTTGTTCTCCATCCCATGTGATGAGTCTAAGTGGAGCGCGGCGTCCATGATGGATTCCCATTATCCAGGGCTGTGGGGCAGTAGAAACGAGGCAGTCACCTTTAAGCTGGGGCTGAGCAATCTGTCTCTGCCAGCCATCTCTGTCCATGTAACACCAAGTAGACAGTGAGAAACAGAGAGAGGGAGATGAAGGAGAGAAATGGAGGAGAGAGGGGAAGGGAGAAGATCAAATATACGAGATGGAGATAAAAATGAAACATTGAGGAGGAAAAAGCACTCCCATTTTTATCTCCTACAACCAATATACCTCTTCACAATGTTGCAGCGATTTAATTCTGAAAGCTGGGTAACACAAAAGAGCCGTAACTGTCCGTCCGCACAATAATAGACCGGCAGCTCCCAATGGAGCCTCTATTAGAGGTTTCCAATCATCATACTATTAACCAGAATGTAACTGCCAATTAAAATATGGTTTCACAATGAAGTGGGGCTGATGGATTTTAATGTAGACCATCATTAGAGGCAGGTGGGGATTGATTCCAGATAACAGCAGGTCCACTCAACTTAACATGAACGTTCTCAATTAATACCTTGAATGAGAATAAAGGAGAGAGAAGCTCCATATAATACTGCAAAGTTGCCGACACCTGACGAAAAACACACACGATGACCTATAATGTAGCCTATATTTTGCAGATGAGAATCCAACAGAAAAGATGAGACAAACGTTTAAACGATTGCCTTCTATCACCTTACATTATGTGATTTGATTCAGACTCACTATCACTTGGACCTGGCATCAGTAAATCTGTAACAGTAATAACCAGGCTGAGTATCAGTGTGCTGGACATCTCTATGGGCAATACTGTTGTGATTACAGATGATATCTGCCATCGATTAGTCAAACACTCCCAGACACACTGATGTCACATTCATTCACACATCCCACCTCTTTCTGAGGGAACTTGACTGTACATGTATCTTTCTGATCTATCATATTGACTGTTTTAACCATTGAGTTGCCTTTAAAAGGTTGTGATTGTAGCAGGGCTCCTGGAAAGAAATGTGGACGCCTTCACTTCTAGAAGCAGTAGCACTGATGCCTCCAACACCCTATTGCCATCCACACCTACCTCTACCTGTGTCTTGTCCAATACCTGCATTGTTACTTCTGTTTCCATAACCTGATATTTTCTAATAACTAAAATCTAATGTGTCAACAAGTCTGCTGTTTCTATGTGTCAACTTACTTGGTAAAATGAGAATTTTGTAATATGTAGCCATGTGTCTAAACATAAAATGGAGGGAAACCTCAGAAGGTGATGTTTGTGGGGTACTGCGTGGGGTGTCTTTCACCCCTTTGAGGTGGCAGAAGGGCATGAGGCAGCTACTGTGTAATTGACAGAGACAGATAGCAATCAGAGGTGATTAGTTCTGGCTTGGTAAGCAGTCCATCAATGGCAAAGCTGACAGAAGAAAACAGAAGTGCTACAGCAGCAGCAGAAAGGGACTGSGGAAGCTGTTGGTCCAGAAGAAAAATGATATCCATCATCACATCATCATTTATTTTCCATTGTGAATCAAGCAATGATGATACATACTGCATTCACTCATGATGAACAGCAGATGTTTCCAGCATGCTGCTTTCCCTCCTGCCAAATAACAGTGTGATACTCCAAACGTGATTCAGTTAATAAGCTTCTCACTATTCTTACACCTGACCCCATTTTCAATTTCAATTCCCATTTCTAAGGGAAACTCATCAACCCTATAAATGTAAACTTGGACAAGGGATAGTCACTCAGACAGCAGGAGAAAATATCTTGAAAACATGAACGTGTGTCTGCAGGCAAGTCTTCAGTGTTTAATACAATTAAATACATTCTGAGGGTTCACAACCTAAAAGGGCTCCATATGTTTTGTGTATGGAGGTGGGTGCTTGACAAAAAGCTAGAATAAAGCCTACTTAACATGCTCGGGTGCATGAGCAAATAGGACTCTGGCAGAGAGATCAGGATTTTCTCTTATATTTACAAACGTGCCACACAGATCAGATTCTTCCCTGCTGCTAAGCCCTGAGTTAACAGAACGTCTCCCAACAGAACATCCATGAGCATATAGAATATAGAATGGATTGGGCATGATGCATGGTGGACCTGCACCCCATTGATCCCCCATACACTCCAAGACAATGACCATAGAGTTGGAATGGCTGATCATTGGGTAGTCTGGATGGAATACAGCTGTGTGCATAATCATGGACCTTGATGTACTGTATAGGGAAGTTACAATAAAAACAGCATTGAGGCAACATACCAGTAGGGGAGAGTGGGGTAAGATGAGCCAAAGGGGTAACTTGAACCACCCTTGTTTCTAGGAAACCATACACAAAATGCATAATTTGTCTGTGAAAGTCTGTGAAAGAAGAAATCACATGGAAAAAGTGGTATTAAGTTGGGTCTCCCAAAAATATTTTCACCAAGACAAATTAATGTATTGTTTTAGCAGTTTCATGATGCTTGTATCTAAACTCAACTAAACCTTCTTCTATACATCAGTTGGAGTCTCTATAAGCTTCAATATGAGGTCCTAAACATAGCATGAAAGTGCATCCTTGTAGCTGTGTGGGCTAATATAGTCAAAATGTTTGCCTTGGGGTATGTTCAGCCAATAACCATGGGGTAAGTTGTGCTAATTGTTGAGCCAATGGCAAGTTTAAGGGTTTTCTTCTCAGGTGTAATGCAAGGCATTATCACTGGGATATGAAGTATCAACAGGGTTTGGCCTATGTTAAAAGTGTTTTTTTTTAAAGTACAAACTGTTAGGTGTAAAGATGGTTAACATTATTAAAAGACAAAAAGGCGATCGTGATGGTGTTGAATAGTGTTTGGGAAATAAAGATAGGCTTGCTTTTAAAAATGTAGTGGTAATATTTAATTCAGTACAGAACTTTGTAGGTGGCTTAACTTACCCTGTCCCACAGCTAAACTTACCCCATACCTGGGGTAAGTTGTGCCAAGAGACCAATTTTTTGGGATAAGCTATGTTTTACAAAACTGTAATGTTTAAATGAATTCAGATTATTTCTAGGGATACACAACATCCTGAAATATATGCAGATATCTTTGCTAGAAAGAACACAATATTTCCCTTGATGGATTGACGCTGAATGTAAAAAACATTCTCCACTTACCCCACCTTCCCCTATTACTGGTTTGTCTTTTTTCTCTGAAACTGGTGGTCATGCGCCATGAGAGAGAGAAAGAGAGGGAAAGAGAGGGAAAGAGAGGGAAAGAGAGGGAAAGAGAGGAAAGGAAAATTAGAGAGAAGGAAATAGACATAAAAGTGAAGAAAACTGACATTAATTTATATAAAGTGTGAATATTGATAAAGCTCTTGCTATGGGGATTTAAGTCTAGCAATATGCACATGTGGTTTATTATGTCCATTTGAAAATTAAGCGGGTGAACTAAGAGAGTGGATGGAGAAGAGAAATATGGGGGGAAAGAGAATATGATAAATAAAGATGAGAGTTAGTCAGTCTAGTGGAAAACAATTGTAGAAGCATGGGCGTGCAAGCAGCTGACAAAAGGTCTGTCCTGAGCGGCTACATGATCTAAATACTGATCAAACATCATTTACAGCTTGTTTTATTTCAGCCTCTTGAGAGACTGTCCCCTCCTGCCTCTTTGCCATGGCAACCAGGGTCTCATTTCAGAGGTGTCATGCTGCATTATCATCTGGCCAGCTCATCCACTCCCCACCGACCACCAACCGTCCCCTCCCCCCCAATTCCTCACACCCGACTCCAAGCCCCCTGTGAAAAAGACACGGTCTCTCCTTCTCTCTCACACAGACCAACACCATTGCTCCTCTCACCCTTCCTTTTTAAGCCACACATTTTGAGCAATTCTTTAGGCCTACAACATACTTTGATAATGTGCAAAGTAATAATTTACTAGACTTGCTTCTTCTCATACATTTTGCATGAGTGTGGGTTAATGCACAGACAACTGATCATTCTAGTCCAAGTACAGGACAGCACATGCTGGATCATGGTCATTTCATTAAGGCTGGCAACCTAGCTATGAGCATCAAACACTGAGAGACTAGTGGTAACATTACACTTGATAAAAACTGTGTACACAAAATTCTGCTGTAATGAAGAAGTGTTTATTCCTAATAACTCCAGAGTGTGGTCCCTCTAATAAAACCAGCACCTCCTCCTTCCAGACAAAAATAATTTACAATTCAAACCTGCCCAATGAATACGGTAATAAAAAGCTATGAGGTAGATATGTCCTCTCTGTTCTGCATGCCTCGCTTCATCTATACTGAACCAAAATATAAATGCAATGTAAAGTGTTGGTCCCATGTTTCATGAGCCGAAATAAAACATCGCAGAAATGTTCTGTATGCACAAAAAGCTTATTTCTCTCACATTTTGGGGCACACATTTGTTTACATCCCTGTTAGTGAGCATTTTTCATTTACCAAGATAACACAATAAATCCCTCTTGTGGGGAAAAACTCATTCTGATTAGCTGGACCTGGCTCCCCAGTGGGTGGGCCAAACCCTCCCAGACCCACCCATGGCTGTGCACCTGCCCAGTCATGTGAAATCCATGGATTAGGGCCTAATTTATTTATTTCAATTGACCTTTCCTTATATGAAATGTAAAACTCWGTAAAATCATTGAAATTGTTGCATGTTGCATTTATAGTTTTGTTCAGTATATTTCTGTGTGCCATGCAGATGAGGAGAAGTGATGAAAAAGCAGTGGGATTACCCGTGCCAGTGGTAGGCCTGGCTCAGAGACCAGGAGCTAATTTAAGAGGGTATTTGTTTACATGTGTCTCAGCAATTTGAGGAATTAGGGAAGCCCCGGCCTCCTGCGGACCATGGAGAGTGAGAAACCACAGTGTCTGGACGCATCGCACGCAACGCACGCACGCACGCACGCACGCACGCACGCACGCACGCACGCACGCACAGCACGCAACGCAACGCAACGCACGCACGCACACACACACACACACACACACACACACACACACACACACACAACACACACACACACACACACACACACACACACACACACACAACACACACACACACAAACACCACCATGCCAGAGGAACTAGAGTGCTGCCTGGGTTCACTCTTTGTTTTGTGCCAAATTAATTTCTGAGGCTGCAATTTTCAACAACAACCAGAGTGAGCCCCTCCTCTTTGGTGTGGAATGATATGGCTGCCTGCCTCGAAAGGCGTCAACACAGCCTCCCGCCGCGTGAGCTACACATATGAACATTGGAGGATGGATGTCCCTGGCACAGGGTCAGAGAGTAAAGGAGGGAAGGAGGAGAGGAGAGGACAGGGGGAGACAAAGCCTAAAGTTCCGGATTTCACAGCAGAAATCGGACTGACATGGGAAAAAATGAAAATAAATACAATGAAAGT
This sequence comes from Salvelinus sp. IW2-2015, assembly GCF_002910315.2. NCBI lineage: Eukaryota > Metazoa > Chordata > Actinopteri > Salmoniformes > Salmonidae > Salvelinus > Salvelinus sp. IW2-2015. The sequence goes on along the minus strand of NC_036860.1, from coordinate 52,096,517 downwards.
GATGATAAATAATTAACTTATTTGGCTTCTTGGAATTTATCTAATGACAATTAATATATTGTACAGTAGACTTCAATGCAAAATTATCATAGAACAGGGAGGTTGAAAATCACTTTAAATCCAATGGAAGCTACACAACCTGGGCCTTGAGACTGTACAGTCTCAGTAAAAAACCTAAACACCTTTATAACAATATGGAACACCTTAAATTAGTATTGTACTGGTATTAAATTGATTAATTGGGGGACAATGCACAGCTCCAACACCTGGGTTTAACTGTAAATCCTACCTCTCCCATCCTCCTGGTCACCATCTATAACACACTGCATTCAGCTCATTTATGACATACCAGCTGAGTCAAAGTGACTGTGAATGTCACAGAGCAAATTAGCTAATAACTCACTACCCATAATGAACTAAAACATTGCCARGTAAAATGTATGAGGGATTTCTCATTTTCATTTGTGGGTATGAGTCTGGTCGTTTAGCAGTAGGACTGGTTCCTGGTAGGGAGGGGGTATGTCTATACCCTACTCTTCAAACACCTCTATGAGCCTATGGTACTGACCAGTGACTACTAATTATATGGCTAGAACCGAGTGAGAGCAGCCTACAGCCTGCTGCAACCCAGACTGCCAGGCATCATCTGTTCATCCGCTGGCATTTATGAAATCATATTGAGACTTCACTCCAAATTACATACAGCTCTAAATGGTCTTGAAAAGGAGATGGAGATGCAATGCTCAATGTATAGGCAAAGAGGACTGACATTTATAACAGTAACAGATGGATTTGATTTATAGCATGTTATTGCATTACTTCATCCTTAAGGCAAATGCGTACTGGGGGGGGGGTGGGGGTGAACTCCTGAGCTCAGAAATATGTTTACCCATGTTTTCAGACAAACTAGCCAATCCAGACAGGTAGACAGTGATCCAGTCTGTACCCCAAACTCCTACAGAATGGAGGTAACTTTCATTCAGAATGGAGTAGTGTGGAACTCTTTCTGAGGAAAGGTCACCAGTGTGAGGGTCACAATGCAGGGTGATGAGAGAGACGTGACCCCCTCCGTCTCCCAGGGCGATGCGACACCGGTGCACAGCAAGCCATTCATTTGGCCTCCACCTTGTGCCGCTGCGTTGTCTGATATGCAAGGCCACTCTAACCTGCCCAGATTCCATTAGCGAGCTGCCAGTTCTCCCGCTCCACTGTTTCCCTGGCATATTAAACAGATGAATAGGACAGGGCTGCGCTCCGCTCCGGGGAGGGAGAGAGAGAGCGGCTTGTCAATCTCAGCTAAAAACACAAAAGCAGAAAATGGAAGAAGCCCCTGGCTGAACCGTCAGAGCTGATCAAACAGAGTTAAATCTCACATGCAGCGCAGGTGGAAAACAGACAGATAGTAAATATTTATTCTCGCAACTAGTTGAGTGAGGAAAAAAGGAGGCCACACAGCCTACCTAAGCCACCATACGGTGAGATCAATGGAGGGGAATGGCTGAGCAAAATGTATTAAGAAAATTCTCTCATATTCTCTCACAGTAACTACTGCGAACACTCCTGATGTGTACCTAAACTGGTCTTCAAGCCAAGATCTTGGCCTATTGACATTGATTAATCTGTAGAATTTTTTTTTTGCTCCAAATGTCTATACAGACATTCAAATATCAGTCCATTAAAACCCACTGTTTACGGTGGAACCACACTGTATAGAACAAAGAGATGGAAGCATTTCAAGGACACAGACTGCACTGCACTGAGGAGTAAAGCTGGAGCATGAGATACATACTGTAGAAACTTACACAGCACTATAAATCATTATCTGCACTAAAAATCATAGAATGGGTCATTACATTAAACCATCTCTTCTAATATCCCCCAGTGCCATGCCAGGCCCATGCCCTGCGGCCCCCGGCACAGAGAGGGAGGTCTAATGGCCTACTGTATTAGCGGGTTAATTGTCCTGTCGTGGTCTCCGTTGGATTGCGAGTGGAGCCCGTTTTAGTTTAATTGTGAACCTTCCCGTTCCATAACGCCCACTAAGCAGCCAGTCACTGGTGCATGGAGCTGGATTAAGTGTCGAGGAGTCCTTCATCACCCTGGAGTACTGACAGAGAGCACCACCTGCTGGCTCTCACTCTACCTGTTCTCACTGACGTACAGAAGCATACAACTCAAAGAGATCAGTCTTGGACCTGTAATATCATATATATATATGTTCAAATGATGTCTTCCCTATTGGCCTTGGGTGCTTTGGACACAGACACCAATGCCGACAAGACTCTTGATGTTGTCCTTCCTCTCCCCATCCCCCTATTTGTCCATTCTTTCAGCAATCTCCTCTACCTCTGTTCCTCTCAAATCCCTTCTACTGTGCTCCCAATAATTCATTATCACTTGTTCAAGACTCATCTATTTGAACTCANGAACTCAGCCACTCCCCCTGCTCCTCTCTCCCTGTGCCACTCCCTCTTTGGCATTCCTCTCCAGCATCCAGGGGATTATCCCCCGCTGTCCCTTCTCATTCTCCTCCGAGGCAGACAAGTCATTTGGAAGAGGGAGAAGCAGGGATAAAAACTGGCTCATGACCTTTTCCACCTTGTATTGAACTCCCCAGCGACACAGAGAGAAAGTGGCAATCAGCCTAGGTGGAAGTGACACCCTTATCTGAGAATGGTGGGGCTGGACTCAGAATTACAGAGGCTGTCTCCATCTGTTAGGGTGAGCCTGGTGGGGATAGGTAGCCTAACGGGTAAGACACTACAAATTTAGCAACACATACCAAACTACAGTAAAGACGACATGTTTACTAAATCACATGGGTCACAGAAATATGGAACATGGTTGAGAAAGAAAAATAACTAAACTCAGCAAAAAAAGAAATGTCCTCTCGCTGTCAACTGCGTTTATTTTCTGCAAACTTAACATGTGTAAATATTTGTATGAACATAACAAGATTCAACAACTGAGACATAAACTGAACAAGTTCCGCAGACATGTGAATAACAGAAATGGAAAAAAGTGTCCCTGAACAAAGGGGGGGTCAAAATCAAAAGTAACAGTCAGTATCTGGTGTGGCCACCAGCTGCATTAAGTACTGCAGTGCATCTCCTCCTCATGGACTGCACCAGATTTGCCAGTTCTTGCTGTGAGATGTTACCCCACTCTTCCACAAAGGCACCTGCAAGTTCCCGTACATTTCTGGGGGGAATGGCCCTAGCCCTCACCTTTCGATCCAACAGGTCCCAGACGTGCTCAATGGGATTGAGATCCGGGCTCTTCGCTGGCCATGGCAGAACACTGACATTTCTGTCTTGCAGGAAATCACACACAGAACGAGCAGTATGGCTGGTGGCATTGTCATGCTGGAGGGTCATGTCAGGATGAGCTTGCAGGAAGGGTACCACATGGGTGGAGGATGTCTTCCCTGTAACGCACAGCGTTGAGATAGCCTGCAATTACAAGAAGCTCAGTCCGATGCTGCTGTGACACACCGCCCCAGATCATGACGGACCCTCCACCTCCAAATCGATCCTGCTCCAGAGTACAGGCCTCAGTGTAACGCTCATTCCTTCAACAATAAACGTGAATCCGACCATCACCCCTGGTGAAACAAAACCGCGACTCGTCAGTGAAGAGCACTTTTTGCCAGTCCAGACGTTGGGTTTGTGCCCATAGCGACGTTGTTGCCGGTGACGTCTGGTGAGGACCTGCCTTACAACAGGCCTACAAGCCCTCAGTCCAGCCTCTCTCAGCCTATTGCGGACAGTCTGAGCACTGATGGAGGGATTGTACGTTCCTGGTGTAACTCAGGCAGTTGTTGTTGCCATCCTGTACCTGTCCCGCAGGTGTGATGTTCGGATGTACCGATTCTGTGCAGGTGTTGTTACACGTGGTCTGCCACTGCGAGGACGATCAGCTGTCCATCCTGTCTCCCTGTAGCACTGTCTTAGGCGTCTCACAGTACGGACATTGCAATTTATTGCCCTGGCCACATCTGCAGTCCTCATGCCTCCTTGCAGCATGCCTATGGCACATTCACGCAGATGAGCAGTTACCCTGGGCATCTTTCTTTTGGTGTTTTTCAGAGTCAGTAGAAAGGCCTCTTTAGTGTCCTAAGTTTTCATAACTGTGACCTTAATTGCCTACCGTCTGTAAGCTGTTAGTGTCTTAACGACCGTTCCAGAGGTGCATGTTCATTAATTGTTTATGGTTCATTGAACAAGCATGGGAAACACTGTTTAAACCCTTTACAATGAAGATCTGTGAAGTTATTTGGATTTTTACAAATTATCTTTGAAAGACAGGGTCCTGAAAAAGGGATGTTTCTTTTTTTGCTGAGTTTATGCCCATAGAAAAATGTACTATGACCCTGTTGCAACAAATAACCATTGTGGACAGTACACAGGCACTGAAAATAGTTATGGATTGAAAAACCTACAAAATTACGAGCTTGGCAGCTTCGTCAGAAACAGTAAGCCTATGTTCTCCCCTGTGCTGAAAATTAACTCTCTGATGTGTGACACTGACATTTGTATCTCTGTTGGCCGTAGTGAGACATAGCTGTGTCACAGAGGCCAGGGCTCCATGTGTGTCCATGCACTTCCTACTGAGGGGGTCTCAATTGAAATGCAGAGCCAGGTGTGCTGCTCTTGACTGCCAAGACCACAGGAGCCCCACCAACAACTGAAACAAGAAGCAGGAAGAACGCTCAAACCTGCATTTACATTTTCATATCAGCTTCATCGTCCATGGGACTGCACTGGCCTTCCTTCCGGCTACCTCTACATTTTCACCACCACCATCAAAAGAGACAAGCCTGGGCAAACTCATGACTGGGACAGACCAACAGGGGTCAGTGGGTGCTAGACAGAACCATAATTATTGTGCCGTTCAGTTAAATGTGGGTTGTAGGTTTTGGGCATTTAATACATAAGTGTTTGATTGAGCAAAACAGGGTTACACAGACAAAACGTAGAACTTAGGTTACACTAAAAACCAACCAAATGCTCAACCTTGAGAAGAGCACAAGAGATGTCCGTCTCTCAACTGGAGAACATGGCGTAGCCAACCAACCCTGTGAATGTAATCAAACAGCAGCAAGCAGGGCCACTTAGGGATCCGTCATGATGAGAGGGGAGGCAGCAGTGAGACTGAGTGTAGTGTAGAGCAGCCCATGCTCAACAGTAAACTGGAGGACCCTACAGTAATTACAGTCCCATCCTGCTACAGTCACTCTATACTCAGTGGAACACAACACACCAGTTCATTATAAAGGGCTTAGTCTTACACCTGTTATTCTGTGCTAAATCCATAACTATGTTTGTATCAATGCTTAAATGTCACCAACTTTGTAAGATCAACAGATGGATGAATCAAATTTCTGACCAACACTACTGCATTGGTGTATTCCTTTCAGTGCTCCTTTCAAGTCCACAGAGCTCATCTTCCAGGAGTCATTTCAGCGTAAGACTATTATAAATGAAGGGCCATTAGCGAACAAAATCATTTTGTGACCACTGACCATTTCATTCCACCTCAAATTGCTGTGGCTCAAAGGTCCATGTTACTGAGGATGAAAAAATGGTGTGCCTAGATTTGGAAACAAACAATAGTATGCCCTCCACTGCTGCTCTTGTACAACTGTTGTCTTGTGCAATTGCAGCTCAGAGAGCTTCAGTGCCTCTATAAGAGTCCTTGTGTTATTTCCAATCAGAAATAATAACAGTAGTTGTTGACAAGTGCAAAGAGAGAAGTTGTAATGATGATATTTGACCCATTGTTTCAAAAAGCTATAAAAGCTAAACTACACAACAAACGCCCCCTATTTGATTGTGTGATCACCCATTCTTCTTCAGAACATGATGAGCATGTGCCCAGCAGATGTGTGGTAAGTAAAAGAATTGACCAAATAAAATATGCATCACTGTTAATTACAACAACTGCCATGGCCACTACATGGGCCTTCAAATTCCTTCATAAACATCCAAGTCAACAAGTGAACAGTCACATCTTAAAAGACCAGGGTCATTCTGAGGAACTGCAGTTAGAAATCAGCAGCAGGTAGATCTTTTTTCTAATTGCTTTTTTGTGCTCCACACATCTCCTCCAGGTCGATGGCAGCAGACATATGGGCCTGTCTGTCTGTGATTAACATGGGAAGTGAAGAGGACAAGCTGACACATCCCCGAAACCCTTGAGCAGATCCCCTCTCTCCTCCTCCAGTCTGATCCCACTGATTCCATAGGGAATTTACATTTTAATAAGTAGAGCTGCTTGGTGCCTCTGCATCAGAATGCAAGCTCAGACAAAAACAGCAGGTGACCGCTCCCCGAGTGTTCAGAGCAACCCACCTAGACAATGCACATCTCATATCAGAACAGGACCGCAGACAGGCACAAAGCATGCTAAGACAGTTCAAACACTTTAGAATGATCTCCTTACAGTATTAGTGTCTTTGTTATAATGACCTGATCATATGTGTGCTATACAATATAACACATACATCATCAGTGCCAGATGTTAAGCTCATACTATGCTCAGAACACCTTATCAACATCCAACTAAAACACAAAGGCCAGGTATCATATCAAATTGTATTTATCACATGCTTCGTAGACAACGAGTGTAGACTAACAGTGAAATGCTTACTGACGGGTGCTTTTCCACCAATGCAGAAATAGAAATAGTGACACAGTGAATAAAGAGAAAATAATGAGTAAAAATAACATGGCTATATATAGGGAGTAGAAAATAACTTGGCTATATACAGGGAGTAGAAAATAACATGGCTATATACTGGGAGTGCCAGTACCGAGTCGATGTACAGGGGTACGAGGTAATTGGGAAACCTATGTACTGTACATATATGCTTCCCATCCAAAACATTTTGGGACAGTTTATGCATATAACTACATTTTGTGAGGTTTTCAAGTAGTCTGGGTTTAGGGCCTGGTCCCGGGTGAGCAGTATGTCCTGCGCGGCCYGGTCATTGAAGTAGAACTCTTTTTCCAAATCGAGGTTGATTATCGCTGTTCTGATGTCCAAATTTCCGGTCATAGGAAACGATGGCGCAAACATTACATACAAAAACAGTTACGATCAGCGCCAAAAAAAACACAGAAAATAGCATAATTGGAACCCGTAAAACTTAGTCGGGAGATGGAACGGCATGGGAAGCTATTCTCGCCTTCCCGGAAACAGAAAGTTTAGAGCTCACAGTAGAGGGAATAGCAGCAGCCAATGACATTTCCCTTTACACCCAAACAAAATGTTATGTTAACAGTTTACTTTAATTTGCATGTGGATTAGCTACCACTTCATACTATCTCAATGCCATAGCAGCAAACTCTAGTAGAGCAATAGCCCTGTGAAATCCACCTCCAGATGTCTCTTAGACATTTGACTTACTCTAAGAATAGTGTCAGCTCCCGGCGAGCAGTCAGCTAAAGGACTCTGCTTCCCCTTGATCGATAACTATTGAACATGCCAAAAGCAATCAACACCAATTCACAGTGTGCATGTTGACGAGTGTGCAGAGCTTATCAAAACTGTAGGGCTAAGAGAGACAATGCCTCCTGTTTTCCATAATTATTCTGAACAAAAATATAAATGCAACATGCAACAATTTCACATATTTTACTGAGTTACAGTTCATATAAGGAAATCAGTCAATTGAAATGAATTCATTACACCCTAATCTATCGATTTCACGACTGGGCAGGGGTGCAGCCATGGGTAGGCCTGGTAGGGCATAGGCCCGCCCTCTTGGGAGCCAGGCCCAGCCAATCAGAATATGCTATTCCCCACAAAATGTATTTATTACAGACAGAAATACTCCTGTTTCATCAGCTGTCCAGAGGGCTGGTCTCAGACAATCCCACAGCTGAAGAAGCCAGATGTAGAGGTCCTGGGCTGGCATGGTTACACGTGATCTGCAGTTGTGAGACTGGTTGGACGTACTTCCAATTTCAACAAAAACAACATTTGAGGCGGATTATGGTAGAGAACTGAACATTAAATTAAAGTCTCTGGCAAGAGCTCTGGTGGACATTCCTGCAGCCAGCATGACAATTGAACTCTCCCTCAAAACTTGAGACATCTGTGGCATTGTGTTGTAACAAAACTGCACATTTTAGAGCGGGCTTTTATTGTCCACAGTACAAGGCACACCAGTGTAATGATCATGCTGTTAAATCAACTTCTTGATATGCCACACCTGGGCCTCCCGGGTGGCGCAGTGGTCTAAGGCCGTGCCACCAGAGATTCTGGGTTCGAGTCCAGGCTGTCGCAGCCGGCCGCAACTGGGAGGCCCATGGGGCGGCGCACAATTGGCCCAGCATCGTTAGGGAGGGTTTGGCTGGCAGGGATATCCTTGTCTCATCGCGCACTAGCGACTCCTGTGGCGGGCCGGGCGCAGTGCACGCTGACCAGGTCGCCAGGTGTTTCCTCCGACACATTGGTGCGGCTGGCTTCCGGGTTGGATGGGCATTGTGTCAAGAAGCAGTGTGGCTTGGTTGGGTTGTGTTTCGGAGGACGCATGGCTCTCGACCTTCGCCTCTCCCGAGTCCGTACGGGAGTTGCAGCAATGAGACAAGACTGTAACTACTACCAATTGGATACCATGAAATTGGGGTGAAAAAAGGGGGTAAAACTAATTTAGAATAAAAAAAATTAAAAAGATATGCCACAGGTGGATGGATTATCTTGGCAAACTAGAAATGCTCACTAACAGGGATGTGAACAAATCTGTGCACCAAATTTGAGAGAAATAAGCTTTTTGTACATGTGGAATGTTTCTGGGATCTTTTATTTCAGCTCATGAAACATGGGACCAACACTTTACATGGTTATTTATACAAAAATATAAACGCAACAAGTACCTCAGGCCAATTCACAGCCCCTCAACTCTGGCTGTATGGCCAAGCACTGCAGCACACTGGGAATTAACAAATAGGTCTGGTCACAATAAAGCTATTCATGAATTATATAGAAAGAATCATCAGCTACCACTGCACAGTTGTGGAAGAGTATTTACACTGTAGAGATAATTACATTCCCACAAAAACATGTTTTCAATGGATGTAAGCATGCAATCCTTGTAATTATAGGTTCAGATTGTAACAAAAACAGATATGTAAATCTATTAAATCTAATTCATAAGCATAAGGTCTGAGGCAATTGTTAAATATATGCTCAATAAAGAACAAGTCCTAACAATTAAACTTCTGATAAATCCTGAAGATTTGTGATAATGTTCAAACTACACACAAACAAATTCTTGTGTGCACATTAATTATAAATGAGCCCCCTGGTTAAATTCTGACAGTGATAAAAGGACAAATGTTGCCTATCAATAGCAGCCGCTTGTTCCCATGATCAATTTTAAACAGCCCCTGACCAGACACAATAGCCCAGAGCCTGTGGTCATTCCCCTCCCTCCCTTTCTATTCAAAACCAGCATTTGCAATCAATTTAGCTGAACCGAAGCCACTGACCCGTTCTAACAGCAGCTATTTCGTCAGGCACCACATTCTCATAAACATTTGTATTTTTATGGATTCAACATTCACATGTGCAAAAGTCTTAAAATCCCAAGCGGCTAACATTAGAAAGTTGCAAAGAATGCTATAACTTTGAGTAGACAAGGTTTTATTTATTTTCATTACTTCATACTATGTTTACATTCAGAAAAGTAGCTAGCATGAAGGTCCAAAGCAGTGCAGTGCAGCACAGCCAGGGCACATCAGCTGCCCCAGCACAATCAATCAGCCATCCAGGCCTCTCAGACATCCTGAATGCTAATTGATTAAGTAAATCCAGTCATTAAGCCCAGTGAGGGCCTCTAAAGTAAACACATTGAGTTGTGTAGTTTAGTCGGGCATCAATGGCCACCTCTACGGGACGACAACAGAGAGTGCAGCAGGATGCCTGGAGAACAGAAGGGAGGAGGGGAAGAAAAGGGATGGTTAAATCACACTGAATGAGAGCATAGATAAAGWATTCCATCTCTTTTCTTTTTCAGAGACAATGAATGCAGATAGTCTAGTGGTGGACTTTACCTGTAGCCACAGAGACATTGAGGGACTCGACCCCAGGGTGCAGATCTCTGCGGGATGGGATGGTGAGCATGACCTCACACTGCAGACGCAGCTCCCGGGACAAACCTTCCCCTTCACCACCTGAGTGAGGACACAGCAGGGTGGAGTTAGGAAAGCGAAAGCAAATAAAACTCACACGCATGGTCCATGGACACGCACAGGAAATACTTACCCATCAGCAGAAGCGTAGGTTTGGTCATCTGGAATTTGGAACATTTCATGACAGGAACATGGGAGTTCTCTGCTTCAGCTCCCACTGTGCCAATAACCTGCCAGCCTTGTGCCATTTTCACCTGCACAGAACAGACCCTGGTCATCAGCTAGTGAGTACTATCAAATAGCATCAACCCCCTAACAGTTGACGTTTGCAGGTAACTTCCAAAATAAAGGAAACACCAACATGGTGTCTCTATAGAGCGTTAGGCCACCACTAGCATCCAGAACAGTATCAATGGGCCTTGGCATAGAGTTTCAGACACTTGTAGAATCTATTGGAGGGATGCAACACCATTCAACCACGAGAAATTATAATTTGGTGTTTTATTGATGGAAAACACTTTCTTTGGCACCGCTCCAGAATCTCCCATAAATGTTCAATTGCGTTGAGTTCTGGTGACACACACCCTTTAAACCCCCTATGCTCCTTTGAGACCCCTCTTTCAAAGTCACAGATCTCTTCTTCTACCCACAGTAGCCTAAATAATGGGCAACTGGACAATTTTATACATGACCCTGTTAAATGTTTAACTTAGGAATCACATCTGCTTTCAATGTACAGTGCCTTCAGAAAGTATTCATACCCCTTGACTTATTCCACATTTTGTTGTGTACAGCCTGAATTCAAAATGGATTACATTTGAGTTTTTTCCTCACCCATCTACACACAATACCCCATAATGACAAAGTGAAAACATGTTTTTGAAAATGTATTGAAAATGAAATACAGAGATATCATTTATGTAAGTATTCACACCCCTGAGCCAATACATGTTAGAATCACCTTTGGCAGCGCTTACAGCTGTGAGTCTTTCTGGGTAAGTCTCTAAGAGCTTTGGACACATGGATTGTAAAATATTTGTCCATGATTCTTTTAAAAATCAGCTCTGTCAAATTGGTTGTTGATCATTGCTAGACACCCATTTTCAAGGCTTGCCATAGATTTTTAAGCAGATTTAACTCAGGATCATTCATTGACTTCTTGGTAAGCAACTCCACTGTAGATTTGGTCTTGTGTATTAGGTTATTGTCTTTCTGAAAGGTGAATTCATCTCCCATTGTCTGGTGGAAAGCAGACTGAACCAGGTGTTCCTGTAGGATTTTGCCTGTGCTTAGCTCCATTCCATTTCTTTCTTCTCCTGAAAAACTCCCCAGTCCTTCAAAATTGCAAACAAACCCATACAATTATGCAACCACCACTATGCTTGACAATATGGAGAGTGGTACTGAGTAATGAGTTATATTTGCCCCAAACAAAACACTTTGTACTCAGGACAAAAAGTTAATTGCTTTGCCACATTTTTAGCAGTATTACTTTAGTGCCTTGTTGCAAACAGGATGCATATTCTGTACAGGCTTCCTTCTTTTCACTCAGTCAATTAGGTTAGTATAATGGAGTAACTTGTGGAGTAAGTACAAAGTTTTCTATCACAGCCATTAAAACTGTTTTAAAGTCACCATTGTGAAATCTCTGAGTGGTTTCCTTCCTCTCCAGCAACTGAGTTAGGAAGGACACCTGTGTCTTTGTAGATACTGGGRGTATCAATACACCATCCAAACTGCCCAACTCAGATACCTTCCATGCAACGTATGTGATTTGTTAAGCACATTCTTACTTCTGAACCAATTTAGACTTGCCAGAACAAAAGGGGTTTAAATAACATAATTCCACTTTGACATTATGGGGTATTGTGTGTAGGCCAGTGACCAAAAAATTCAACATTTTAAATTTTAAATTCAGGCTGTGACAACAAAATGTGGAAAAAGTCAAGGGGTATGAATACTTTCTGAAGCCACTGTACTTTCATCCCTCATTTACTCAAGTGTTTCCTTTGTTTTGGCAGTTACCTGTAGGTCAAAACAGCTAACAGTAAAGACAAAAGGTAAAAACACATTCAGAAAATACTCAAGCCAAATAGTGATATTCTGAAAGTATGCTGACCAGTGCATGGCCAGGCTAAAATGCATTAGGACAGGTACAGTACCTTCAGCATATCCGCGAGGCTGTCATAGCCATACACTCTCATGACCTCCATTACACCCGAGCTGGCCTTACTCACAACTGGTGTCAACGGACAGCTAGAAGCAAAGAGACACCACATATTACAGCCATAAACTCAATAAATTATTTCTTAGTCTTACAAAACAAAGTTAGATCTTGAATATTGGGTTTGGCTACCTGTTACGAAGACTGCTAGCAACTCCGTCCACCCCAAGAAAATATGCAGAACGCAGGATGGCACCAAGGTTCATTGGGTCCTGCACTCCATCTAGGACTAGCCAGATGGGGATGTGACTGCTGTCCCCAGGGGGCTTGGAGGTCTTGTCCTCTATGAGGAAACCCAAACAACTGGCCTGTAGGCATAAGCCCTGGTGAACCCCTCCTGAGCACATCTTGTTCAAGTCATTCTTACTAACCCTCTGGATCGGCACACCCTGTCTATGGGCCTCCTCACACACCTGTCGTACAGAGGCCCTACGAGAGGCCTCACCCTCCTTCACAAACAACCTGTGTGCATTCCTTCTGCCCTGGGTGAGAGCCAGGAGACAGGGAGACACACCAAACAATGTCTCATAATTCCTGTGTTCTTCTTTGGACAGTCTTTCTCTCGAGTCCTTCACTAGCCTCTCACATTCCTCTGGAAAGTCATCCAGGCTGAGCTTCCGGAGCTCAGATGACATTCTGCTGTCTGTATTTGCTTTCCTCTCCCGTTGGATTGGGGCACCTCTCTGGAACTCAGATGATACTCTGCTGTCTGCATTGGGCTTCCTCTCCCGGGATACTGAGGTCTCTTTCCTCCAGACATTTCTGGAGGCTGGAGTCTCTGGGTCATCCTTTATGTCTTCAGACTGACCTTCGGCTTTGTACTTTACTACTTCAGACACAGCAGGCATGTGTCGCATTCCAGAGCTGGTTATAGCACTGCGTCGCCACCTCTCTGCTGGTTTGGRTCTGCTGTCCTTAGGCCAGAGGAGAGCACTAGCGCAATGGTAGGACGCAAAGTGACAACCCACTCTCATGTCTGACTCTGATACCAAATTCAACAGTCTACTGTTGACGAACATCCTGGAACTCTGACAAGCCAAATTCCAAGTCCCCATGTTCTTAAGATGAAAATACATAAATGTCTCTATAGCTACTGTGACTGGATGGTCAACTTTGAGGAAACTGGATTATGGCAATTAAATAAACGAGCGCCTACCAGCATCAGTCACGCAGATGTCCTTCGGCAAAGCATGGCAAGCTAGCTAACGTAGCTAACTTAGTCAACTTGTTAAAACGTATGCAGACTGGACAACACGTCGTAAAAACAAAACTTTAACATATAATATTGCCTGAATTAAAACTACATATTACGCTAATTCGTTTCAGTTTATGCTTTTCTAAAAATCCAGACCAATATCATTCAACATCTACTCCAGGTGCTACCCAGCGTGATTTCAAGACTCCGCCTCCTCCAGGAAGTAAACTATATATTTTCTTCATCCTTCAGAGGGTGAACATACCTAGTACCATAATCAACACTACCCTCTAACGTTCATTTATGATATTGCATGTCCACACGTTAAGTCACGAAACAGACTTTAAAATTGTAGTTTTTTTTCTTCAGTTGTATTATTATACTTTGGGGTAAGTGTGAATAATCTTATTTTACCTTTCCGTCTAATGATTGAGAGTGAATATTATCTAACAAGATCACAGCTCACCCATTCACACAGACAAAGGCTGTTGCAGCAGGTGCAACCACATTGTTGAGTAGTTTTTAAGTAATGAGAGCCCCCCTGAGACTAAGCAAAAGTTCAGGGCCCAGTTTACCAAAAGCTTCTTAAGGCAAAATTCATAATTAGAACCTTCGTAGGAGCATCATTAAATCTCAGAGCTGTTTCACCAAAAAAAAAATCWTTTACATTTTTTWAATTGAACTAGGCAGGTCTGATGGCTGCACCAAACCACTCATAGAACAGTTAAGTGCATCATTGCATGTTTTTTTTTTGCCGTCCCGTGTCACTTTATACACAGAAGATCTCCGCTAAGCATTGAATCACATGGTTTACCTGTCTCTCTGTGACCACTGATAACTTCAGAACAAAGTTGACTAGAAATAAAAAGTTGACAATGTCTTCGCAAATGGAACGAACAAGTGATGTATAAAAATATGCTTCAAATGAAAACCGAGATGACTGCATTAAAATCCCCTAGAGCAGGGGTGTCAAACTCATTCCACGGAGGGCCTAGTGTCTGCAGGTTTTTGGTTTTTCCTTTCAATAAAGCCCTAGACAACCAGGTGTGGGGAGTTCCTAACTAATTAGTGATGTTAATTCATCAATCAAGTACAAGGGAGGAGCGAAAACCCGCAGACACTCGGCCCCCCGTGGAATGAGTTTGACACCTGTGCCCTAGAGTCTATTTCCTCGCCTCACCCTGGAAATCTAATTAGTAGAGTTTATGACCCCTCTACGGAAATATGAACAAAATGGTGCTCTCTGTTTTGCTCTATGACCTCCCACAAGCGTCTTGGGACTCGTCTGTAGTTGGTACAGCCAACCTCCAACTTCTGTCAGTAGCATCCAAACAGTTTGGGGTACACACTTTTCTGTGGAAAGGTGAGACTCTCACAAACATGTCGGTTGCTGTGCTCTAGTTCTCCCATAGGCCTAAAAATACTAAATTCTCTGGCAACAGCTCTGGTGGACATTCTTGCAGTCAGCATGCCAACTGCCTGCTCCCTCAAAACTTGAGACATCTGTGGCATTGTGTTGTGTCACAAAACTCCACATTTTAGTGTGGCATTTTATTGTTCCCAGCACAAGGTGCACCTGTGTAATGATCATGTTTAATCAGCTTCTTGATACGCCACACCTGTCAGTTGAATGGATTATCTTGACAAAGGGCAAATGCTCACTAACAGGGATGTAAACAAATTTGGCACTCCTGTATTTGGGGAGTTTCTCCCATTATTTTCTGCAGATCCTATCAAGCTCTGCCAGGTTGGATGGGGAGTGTCGCTGCACAGCTATTTTCAGGTCTTTCCAGAGATGTTCGATCAGGTTCAAGTCCGAGCTCTGGCTGGGCCACTTAAGGACATTCCGAGACTTGTCCTGAAGCCACTCCTGCGTTGTCTTGGCTGTGTGCTTAGGGTCGTTGTCATGTTGGAAGGTGAACCTTCGCCCCAGTCTGAGGTCCTGAGCGCTCTGGAGCAGGTTTTCATCAAGGATCTCTCTGTACTTTGCTCCGTTCATCTTTCCCTCTATCCTGATTAGTCTCCTAGTCCTTGCCGCTGAAAAACATCTGCTACCACCACCATGCTTCACCGTAGGGATGGTGCCTGGTTTCCTCCAGACATGAAGCTTGACATTCAGGCCAAAGAGTTCAATCTTGGTTTAATTAGACCTTTTACTGAGGAGTGGCTTCCGTCTGGCCATTCTACCATAAAGGTTTGATTGGCGGAGTGCTGCAGAGATGGTTGTCCTTCTGGAAGGTTCTCCCATCTCCACAGAGAAACTCTGGAACTCTGTCAGAGTGACCARCGGGGTCTTGGTCACCTCCCTAACCAAGGCCCTTCTCCCCTGATTTCTCAGTTTGGCTGGGCGGCAAACTCTAGTAAGAGTCTTGGTGGTTCCAAACATCTTCCATTTAAAACCTCTTAGGGCTAGGGGGCAGTGTTCGGAAGTTTGGATGAATGACTTGCCCAAAGTAAACTGCCTGTTACTCAGGCCCAGAAGAGAGGATATGCATATAATTGGTAGCATTGGATAGAAAACACTCTGGAGTTTCTAAAACTGTTAAAATAATGTCTGTGAGTATAACAGAACTGATATGGCAGGTGAAAACCCGAGGAAAATCCATCCGGAAAAAGTTTTTTTGAGATCACAGTCCATTTCAATGCTTGTCTATGGGATATACAAATAAATAGCTCCCAGATTAAAGTTCCTATYGCTTCCACTAGATGTCAACAGTCTTTAGCAAGGGTTTCAGGCTTGTTTTTTGAAAAATGACAGAGTAGTTGTAGTTTTTCCAAGGTGTCTCTCATTAGAAATGTAGTCTTGTTGAGCGTGTGAATGACGTYCACGCTCTTCGTTATTTATCTTCCCTATTGAACATACTATTCTCTGTCTTAAATTTGATCATTCATTTAGATATTAMAGTACCTGAGGATTAATTAGAAACATCGTTTGACATGTTTGGACGAACTTTACTGGTAACTTTTTGGATTCGTTTGTATGCATGTTGAACAAGTGGATTACAGAATCAAGCACACCAACTAAACTGACATTTTTGGGATATAAAGAAGTCTTTATTGAACAAAACGACCATTTGTTGTGTAGCTGGAACCCTTGGGATTGCAAACAGAGGAAGATCTTCAAAGATAAGTGATTTATTTTATTGCTATTTGTTACTTTTGTGACGCTTGTGCTGGTTTGGAAAAGTATTTTGGTGTGGGCGCTGTTCTCAGATAATCACATGGTATGCTTTCGCAGTAAAGCCTTTTTGAAATCTGACAACGCGGTTGGATTAACAAGAAGTTCAACTTTTAAATGATGTAAGACACTTGTATGTTCATGAATGTTTAATATTACAATGTTGTAATTTGAATATGGCGCGCTCCAGCTTCACCGGATGTTGTCAATTTTGATCCCTTTAGCGGGTTCTGTGTGCTACGGACAAGTTCTTATATAGACAGACCTTACGGATCTTATATAGACAGGTGTGTACCTTTCCAAATCATGTCCAATCAATTGATTTAACCACAGGTGGACTCCAATCAAGATGTAGAAACATCTCAAGGATGATAAATGGAAACAGGATGCACCTGAGCTCAATTGCGAGTCTCATAGCAAAGGGTCTGAATACTTATGTAAACGGTATGTTTTTTTTATTTGTAATAAATTTGCAAACATTTCTAAAAACCTGTTTTTGCTTTGCCATTATGGGGTACTGTGTGTAGATCGATGAGGAAGAAAAATATTGAATCCATTTTAGAATAAGGCTGTAAAGTAACAACATGTGGAAAAAGTCAAGAGGTCTGAATACTTTCCAAATGCACTGTATACAAGGTAATCTGTTCGAGTATGCAGTCTAATTACACTACATGCGAATGCCCATTACATTCACTAGTGTGCATTGTTGGAGAGAAGTGAACTACATGTAATTCAACTAGCTTTCTCTAATTCTTTCTCTCTCTTTTTCTTTCTCTCTCTCTCTCTCTCTCTCTCTCTCTCTCTCTCTCTCTCTCTCTCTCTCTCTCTCTCTCTCTCTCTCTCTCTCCTGCTCTCTCGGTATGGCGATCCTATATGCCGCGTAGTAGCTAGTCCTCAGGACTACCTGGCTTGATGTCTCCTTGCTGTCCCCAGTTCACCTGGTCGTGTTGCTGCTCCAGTTTCAACTGTTCTGCCTCCGGCTATGGAACCCTGACCTGTTCACCGGACGTGTTACCTGTCCCAGACCTGTTGTTTTCAACTCTCTAGAGACACCAGGAGTGGTAGAGATACTCTGAATGATCGGCTATTAAAAGCCAACTGACATTTCTCCTGAGGTGCTGACCTGTTGCACCCTCTACAAACACTGTGATTATTATTATTTGACTCTGCTGGTCATCTATGAACATTTGAACATCTTGGCCATGTTATGTTATAATCTCCACCCGGCACAGCCAGCAGAGGACTGGCCACCCCTCATAGCCTGGTTCCTCTCTAGGTTTCTTCCTAGGTTCTGGCCTTTCCAGGGAGTTTTTCCTAGCCACCGTGCTTCTACACCTGCATTGCTTGCTGTTTGGGGTTTTAGGCTGGGTTTCTGTACAGCACTTTGTGACATCAGCTGATGTAAGAAGGGCTTTATAAATACATTTGATTAAACTAGTAATTGAATTACATTTTGCAGTAACTTGTTTAACTAAATTCAAATATTAGTAGTGATTTCAGTTGTTAATGACTTTTTTGCCATGTAGTGGCATAGATAGCTACTGGAACTAAACACTACTACTTTTGCTAAAATAAAATAGGTGAAATAGGCAGGAATGTCCTTTCTTTTCAGCATCAGATCTCCCTAATTCTCACTTTGTGTTCAGTAGGCTAAATCACACATTCTGTTAACATCTGACTACAGCGATCTGTTCTTGCAATTTGTAGTCTACGACATTTCAGATGTATTTCCACAAAGCATTGAAAAAAAAATCTAAGAAACTTTAGTTAAGTAGACTATATATTTCTTAAGGGTAGCTTTAGTGTAGCTTAACTTCTTCCAGTGTGAAATAATTGGTAGCTTGGTAAACTATATATTTTCAGAGTAGCTTCCAACACTGCTTGTGCGGTAGGTAACATGCTGGAATTAGTCACTGTGTTATATCCGATAGAGCCCTATTCTATTTGAATTTACAGTGATGACAATAAGGTAACGCCAATCAATCACATGTATCATTTTTATTATAATATGCCAAACCATTTCTACTAGAGCTACATACATTTTTACCTGTCCTAGGTACACTTACTCATCATCGTCAATACAAGACACGCCACAAACAGGTGGATATCAATGTCACCAACATCAATGGTTAGGTATGAGCAGTTTCTTCTTGTCACATTAATCACATTAATCAATTGAGTCATACAAGGTGCATTTTCCCCAAGATCTGTAAACCACCAGCTATTGTTCATTTCTTTCTCAGCACTGACTGAACAATACCAAAAGCCTCAAATCGTAATTGTATGAAATGGCACCATAATACAACAGAATTTTTAAAAGGCAATACATTTTGGTTTAGTTTTATTATACGCAACTTAATGTTTTTCCTTTCCTTTTATAATGTGTCTGGGGGGACAAAAATAGGGAAAATTAACAATTCAATGTTATGTATTACATTTTCTGTGAAGGGCAAACTGCTAAAATTAATTGTCCATAAGTGAGTGGTTGAATCTTGTACCAGTGTGTAAAAGTGTCTTCTTCACCTTAAAACAGGCCACTCAGCCACCTTAAAACAGGCCACTTTCATTAACTTCCCATAACTTCTTAGCGACAGCGTAGTTTTTGCCTTTGGCAACCACGTCCTGCGGCGCACAGCAGAAGAAGTAACGTCCGCTCAGGGGCTCGATGCCATCCTGGAGGGCACAGTGGAGTGTAGTCTGGGCACCGGATTCTGGATCCAGGAACAACAGTCTGGGTATTGGCTTGATGATGAATTTCTGCCCCAAGCTGCAGTTTCGGGGTAGCTCCGTTTTCACTACTCCTACATGGGCCAAACATAATAGAGATATGAGTTAATTGAAAGAACACAGTTGAACTGATAACTATCCAACACAGGATAATGCACACCCTTAGCCTGTAACCCATGACTTGTAGAGTGTATTTATTAACTTTAATTTAACCAGGGGAACCTATTGAGACCAGGGTCTCATTTCCAAAGGTGTCCTGAGAACAACAGTTCAAACAATGTGAGCAACAATTCAAGCACGATCACTACAAAATTACAGTTACAACATTTCAAATAAATTATGTTACATTCAAAAGGGCAGTATAAACTAATATGTACTATCAATAAAAAACAAGTGCAGTTTCCATTGGTTACATTTTTTATTAAATTCACCTCTTGGGACCAAATAATTAAGTCTTAGAGTGACCTATAGGCCATTCCAGGACTGAGGGGCATAGTAACTGAAAGCAGTCTTCCCTAACTCAAAGGAGACCTGTGGAACCTCTAATGGAAGTGAGAGTGAGTTTTCTAGTTACTAGATTTCTAATTTAGAGGTGAGYCAAGGTAGTATGGGAAGGACTCGTTGTTGTTCATTGTGACAGACATACCATGTAATCATTTTGAAGGAAATGACCAACCTGGGTGAACACCGTAGCAAGTGACATTGGTCCCCTTCAGCCTCTTGGCCAGCTCGTGGTTGAAGAGAACATTGCACAGTTTGCTTTAGCAGTAAGAGTGGAAGAACTGCCAGCTGTACCTCCCGGTGCCCAGGTGTTTATTAGTGACAAGGGCATCAAAGTCAATGTTTCCCCAGCAATATGCCATGGAGCCCAGTGTGACTACATGGCCCTCAGTGCCCTCCTTCAGGTGGTCCAGCAAAAGACAGGTCAGCAGGAAGTGGCCGAGGTGGTTGACCCCAAACTCAATAGCAAAGCAATCAGCAGTGCGCCCATCCGCCACCAGACCTGGAGAGTAATCAGAGATGGTGCAATACAGTCCAATAGCCCTTTTCCACTCATGTCTTCTTTTTATTACAATATGACCACTGTTAATGAGCAGACCCCGTCTAGCCTCTGTCTTCAGGAAGGTCTCAGTGAAAGAATGCACTGCCTGGACGCTCCCCAGGTCTAACTGCATGTACACCACATCAGTGGTGCCCGTCTTCTGAAATACAAATAACAATTTGCTAGGCCTATATTTACAGGCATATCATTTTTTTCTAATGGTACATCTCACTAATGAATATTTGAAAACAAATTTGGAATAATTGATTTTCATAATATTCTCACATCCTTTTTATATCACTTATAGCAAGTTCAGCTTTCTTTTGGATGTGGCATGTCAGGATTACTCTTGCAACCCTCCTGGCAAGCTCCATAGCAGTGGCTTTTCCAATGCCAGTGTTCACACCTATAGAGTGAACAAGACATGGACAGTTCCATAAGTGCAAAGCAAACCTGATTGAAACTTGATTCAAGCCCTGAGGTACAGTAGCATCGCCTACTAAAGGCTGCATGAGACAGCAACAAAGATGACACCACATTTGTACATTTAGCAGACACTCTTATCCAGAGGGACTTACAGGAGCAATTAGGGTTAAGTGCCTTGCTCAAGGGCACAATGATTTTTTACTTATAGTCCTCTCAGGGATTTGATTCAGCGGCCTTTTGGTTACTGGCACAACGCTCTGAACCGCTAGGCTACCTGGCGCAATTTAAAACAGTTCAAGGGTTATTTGATTAAAGGGGCATTCAGCAGTTGCTACATTCATTTTTGGACTTATAATTAATGATACACTACATGGACAAAAGTAGGAGGACACCTGCTCATCTCATTCCAAAATCATGGGCATTAATATGGAGTTGGTCCCCACATTGCTCCAATAACAGCCTCCACTCTTCAGGGAAGGTTTTCCACTAGATGTTGGAACATTTCTGTGGGGACTTGCTTCCATTCTGCTACAAGAGCATTAGTGAGGTCAGGGATTAGGCCTAACCCACCAAGATTTACATGCTAAAATCACCACTGATGATAAGATATTGAGCTCTCACAATGACAATGTCATGGCAAGACTGACATTCGGATCAGTCTCTGGGAATATTGGCCTTCAAAGCAGTCAAACAATTTTAAGGACAAAATATTTTCTAATTTACCTGTTATTATTACAGACTTCCCTGCCATCGCTGGATTTGCTTTACATTTTGAGCTCTTGAAAATAGTTTCAACAAAGAGAATGTACAATGCAACTACACCAGCTGCAACTAATAAAGGTAGCATGATGGTTTTGCACGGTCGTGTGACACATCTCTATCTAACCTCGTAGAAGTGAATATAACGTGGTTAGTTGTAATGCATGTTTTTTGTTACCTGTGAGACCTAGGCTACCTATCCCACTGGTTCCACGGAGGTACAATATTCTGAACAAACCTGTCCGGATTTACTATTCAATTGCTTCSTAGTGTGCTTGACACAAAGGAGGCCGCATCTACATTTGTGTGACTTCTGCTCAGAATACCATGGTCGCATTAAAAAGACAGGTCTAGACCACTGACGCTGTGTCAACACTTGACACTTACATGTGACTTCTGCTATCAAAATATGAAGGTAATAATGCATTTAGATTATAGTTTATTTAGATGCATGAATACACTACACCAAAAGCTTTATTTTATAGCTGTTTTAAAACTAACATCCTGCAACTCTACGTATTAATGATTCATGTTCACTACTTGGTCAATTGATTTATTGATTAAATCTATGCAAATAAATCATATGAATTGATAGTTCACCCCTCTGTTTTCTTTTATTCTGTAATAGGGTGTATTGTAACCATGTGTTCAAGCTGATCAAATCAAAGTTTATTTAGCGCTGTCCTTTCAGAACCATGAAGGGCACTCCAATCATTTACAATAACACTACTCATCCTTTATTAGTATTACAAATAGAAGATGATCACTTCTCACAATGGTGCTCGTTTAGTAAAGTAAGATCAAAGCTGAATCAATGTCTTGCAAGATCACATAACAATGAATTRGCATTTTACATAACAAAACCAAATTAGTATAGCATAGTATGCATATAGGCTAATGTTACTGTTTCACCAAAAACACCTCCTCATTTCTAATGAGATTTTATGATGGTTAGTTGAAGGTAAATAGTCAAAAATAAATCTTATGCATCAAAACTCAACAGAGCCAGCAGGCAGAATATATGCTTTGATTTAAACAAAATACAAGAAAGGCTACTACTTTGTTAACATCCTCTGCACTAATTCGCTCATGAAACAGTAGTTCAAGAAGATCAAAATGTATAGGCTATTCCTATGAAACTGATTGAGATCAATCAAATGATTGGCATGCAGATGCAGTTTCACTGGTAAAACGTGAATAATTATCATTCAGATTGACAGTGATGACGGCCTATTTTGGAATTAGGCATGCCTAACTTGGTGTTTGAGGGAATTAAAAATATACAATTTCCTTGACATAATATGTGTGGGCATAGGCAGACGTTGCAATTGGAGGTTGCATTTTATGCATATTTTATAACAGGGCTCTCCAACCCTGTTCCTGGAGATCTACCATCCTGTAGAGCCCTGTAATGATAGGCTATTCAATAGGCTACATCTGTCAGTACAAACTTTGATCGAGGAAATCATGACTAGTAAAGGCCCAGTTCACTACTTTTGTGAAAAAAAAGTTTTTCCCAACTACAGATGGCTATATTGGTCCTCTAATACAGGATGAGTAAAGGCCCAGTGCACTACTTTTGTTATTATTATTTTTTTAATGTTTTTTTATTCAGAATATCTTTTTATTACGATTCTTCAGGGGGTGCTGAAGGTGCTGCAGCACCCCCTGAAAAATCGTAATAAAAAAATATTCTGAATAAAAAAACACTACTTCCCGCGGCTATGGTCTAGATGCACAAAAGTAGCATTGTGATCAGATTGTATTCTGATCTGGCTGACCACTTCAGGAGGTGYTCCAGGACCCATTGTGTATGGATTTCTCCTCAGTCTGGATGCAATCAGGCAACCAAAAGTGCATACAGTGGGCGATGTCATCAGCACATCAGCACTGTCTCCAGAAAACGTGTTTCAGGAGCGAGAGGCATCTTTTTTCATTAAAGTGTTTTCTGGCTTCATAAATGCTAGCCAGCATTACTAGGAAAACAATTTATTGTTTGGCAAGAGTTATGCTATCCTGTTTGCAATCCCTTCAGCTTTGCTAGCTAGCTGGCTTGTCAGAGGTTAGTTGGCTAGTTAGCTACAGTAGTTGGCTACTGCCATCAAGTTGTTGTGTTATTATCAGATTTAGCCTGTTCCATCATTTGCAGAATGCATACAGACATTTCAATATAGCGCGGGAAAAGGGAATCCAGACACAACATGGACACGGTAGACACATTTCAATGTAGGTGTAGACGCATGACGTGTTCGAAATTCCGTGATTAGAACTCAATGATCAGAATACAAAGCTGCATAAACTGTCAAGCATAGACATGGCCTCAGATCTGGATGCACATCTTGCACATTAATGTCAAGGTTTAGACAGGCAACACAATTCTGATATTATTTCCACTAATTGGCAGTGGTGTAAAGTACCCTTGTGTGGTGTTCATGTTTTTGTTATTCACCCAATGTTCACAGGTCTGATGGACCCACAAAATTATTGTTTTTTTAATTAAAACAATACAAATATAACAATTTATGTTAAAACACTTAATAGTTAGATGTTGATATATCAATTACAAGCAATATAGACAGCATACATGGTTGATATTTGCCATTTAAATTTTTTCAAGACATGGGTGGAATAAATCATGTTTATCTTGAGCAAATATAAATGAAACAAGGTTTTCTCTCCACTATTGATGTTTATTGCTTTGGACTGAACACATTGGAAGGACTCATTTTACATACAGTATTTTATGAAAATGATAAATGAGCCCCAATGAACACAAATTAAGGCCGGTCTACACACCACATGAGGGACAGAGTTTTACTCTGTGTGTGTTGCAAAGTATTTATTGCACTTGATGCATGTGTACTGTGTCTATTTGTCCTTCTTGGGTCCACACACATCGCAGCGCTTCTTCTTGTTGCTACCGGCTGCAATCTAGAATGCTGAAATAATTTAGTTCAGGAATTTTACTAACATCTCACTCACTCACATATATAGCTAAAGCAGGCCAAGGTAGGAGAATCAGACACACACACATGCAACAACATCACTCACACTAACTTCTTGTATTTGAGTTGTTGGTTCTGTGGGTCGGGTGGAATCCTTCCTTCTGTCATAACTCTCCTGTGACGATCTGAAGGATCAGGTAAGAGTGGATCCGCTCTACAGCGTGCTCTCTCTCATAGAGGAGGAGAGCGGGAAGTCGGCTGTTTTATGGTCGGTCATAAAATACACTGCCCCTATGCTCTGTAGTGTTCGAGATTGGAAAGTAAACTGTGGAACACAGAGAGACCCTTGGGCATCAAAAGTTTGAATAATTAAACAATATTTCTATTTTTGAGAATGAGGGAGTGGTCCATGGACACTTAAGGTACAGTCATGTGTTTCATTTGGTGATCACATGAGGGACAGGAAACCCACATTACTGTATCTCTGTTTGTGTACACTTTTCAATTATCAGATTTACATCTAGATATTGGATAAAATGAATGAGTAAATATGAAACTATTTGTGAGAAGATGTAATGTGATGTTGGCTTTCTGAACAAGATCCTTGTTAAGATTTAAAGTTTTAACTAGTCAGTGGCCACGCCCCCGTGAGGCCAGACATTACATCAGGCATCATGGAATCGCCCCTTTTTCCACAGAGTATAAAACCACTTCCCCCAAAATGTACATTAAGTCAGAGAACGCCGGGACGGAGTCCCCACGTTGGAATGGATACAATTCTATAGATCATTAGACTAGAAAACATGCAGCTGACGCTACATGTTGAAATGGTTGGCACTACAACTCTATCAAAGGACAAGACCATACAGCGTGGAGCATTGGCTACACAGCTGGAAATGGTTAAACTCTGAGACTTTCGATTCACTACAGAAGTAAGAAATCCTAGGCCGTCAAACTACCAGTCTGCAGCCGGAAATGTACAAAGCCTAGGGCAAGAATACAGACAACCGCCGAAACATCTATTCTATGCGACAACCATGGGTACACCTGACGTATCCATTATGAACACAACCAGAGACTTTCTGTCGATTGACTCTCCAGCAGATGGACCAGCAACCACAGAGAGAGACAACAAGACATGCACTCGTAAATATGTAAATAGCAATTTATTTTCAAATGAGCGGTCGTTCTTGTAAGGTATTAGTAACTTCTATGAGTGTAGTTATCAGCTATAAYTTTCCCGCTCTTGAGCGGTCCACACCACCTTTCCTTTGTCTACCAAGCCGGCATATCAGTTTTATCCGCRAGGGACTTTTTCTTTGTATCATGTAATACATGAAACTAATTGTGTGTGTTTTCATGTATTTCTGTGATTTGATTAGTTAGTTAGTAAATAAATATTTAAGCTAATTTGTATATCACTGATTCATAATTTATGCTAGGGTTCGTGCAGATATCCAAGGGTTTGCGACATTCAGATATGAGACTGATGAGGTAATAATACATTGACTAATCGATAAGTTATGAAAATATCTGAAATAGACACTCTATAAACAATTTTTTTTCATTGTGCCCCGGCTTCCTAGTTAATTAAAGTCACATGATTAGTTTAATCAAGTAATAATTACACAGAGAATTGATTTGATAATACAACAGTCTTCACATTAATGAATAGTCGCAGACACAACATTCCTCGCGATGGCTGCAGAAGCTGGGGCCCTTGGGATATGTTGCCTCCTCTGGATTTGAGGTCTAACCAATGCCTTGCCCAGCTCCTTGAGAAWGAGCCATCTCCTCTGTAGCTTCCCCCTGTTCCAATCTGGGTTCCACGCTATACAGATAACAAACGCGTTGTACACCGAGATGTCCAAGATGTTGAAGAGTATCACAAGTGGCCAGGGTAGGGTTCTTCTTTTGCAGCTGTAGCCAGTCACCAGCTTGTCTAAATTGTCCACTCCTCCTTTTGTGGCATTGTACTCCATTATGATTTCTGGTTTTTGATATTCCTGGCCACAGATTCTCACATCCCTATGCAGTGTACTCATGAGTACCACATTTTTGCCTTTCTTTGGCACGTAGAACCCTAGGGACGTGTCGGCCATGAACACAAACTTAGAGGAACTAATAGGCTTGTTCCGTGTATTCAACAGCTGAGTTGGGAGCTCTGGCTTGTTTTTTTGTATTGTTCCTACCATCGTCAGCTTCRTCTTGAGGAGCTTCTGTCCCAGCTTGTGCAAAGTAAAAAAGTTATTGCATGTGATGTAGTGGCCACAGAGTCCCTGTGTCATGTCCAGGACAACCCGCATTCCTTGGTACTTCTCAGGGTCTCCTCCATCTGGTTTCCCCGTATACACTTGCAAGTTCCATGCATATGTTGAAGCAGCATCACAGGCAGCCCAGATCTCGATTCCATATTTTGCGGGTTTAGACAGTATGTACTGCCTGAAGGGGCAGCAGCCCCTAAATGGCATAAGCTGCTCATCAACAGTAAAGTTGGGCCCAGGGTTGTAAAACAGGGGAAGGCGGTCCACCCACTTGTCCCACACTGACCTGATTGCAGCTAGCTTGTCTCTATGCCGCTGAGCTGGTCTGGTGTCTCGGTTATCAAAGCGGATAATCCTGGAAATAATGTGGAAGTTTTCCAGAGACATTGTTGCACGGAAAAGTTCTCTGCCAGTTTCTGCATCCCACAGGGATTCTGTGGATTCCCCATTCYATCTGAAAACACCAGCAAGGTGTAACCCCAAAGTATGCATGTAAATGAGTTTGGTCCATCTCCTTCCATCTCTCTCCAAAAAACACTGTCCCTCCAAATTAGTGCAGTCCAGAATGATTTTCTGGATGGTGTCTGGGATGAACAGTTCAAATGAAGACTTTACGTCCTGCACATGAGTAACCGCCATCCGCGTCGGCCCTGGTTGTATCCTTATCACATTGGCAGCCATGCGGGGTGGCTCATTCCTTGGGCAAGAAGACCATTCAATTTCACAATTTTTTGACATCCATATTTCTCCTCCTGCAGGCTGCTGATGAGCTGGTTGCTGATGGCCTGGTCCTGGGGCTGGCTGAGGGTCAATCTCATCCTCTTCTTCCAACTCACTGTCAGACTCCAACTTGATCCTAATACTTGGAAAATTCTTCATCTTCCAAAGTAGAAGACATTCCTTCCACACCAGCTTCTCTCTCTTCAAAAATGATTTCTAAGGCCCTCTGAGCAGAGATTATTTTTGCCATACTGATTGTGGTAAGGATCCACACATGCAAAGCTGTTTATTTGTTGTGTCCCTCCCCCAATTTGCAGCTGGCAAGGGTAGAGTGTGGGAATATACAGAATTTCTTACAATGTATCGACATAATGTATTGTAATACCATTGTGCAGGTTCCCGCAAGACATTTTGTAGTTTCACACACAACAAAGGGTAAAGAGTGCGAGAAAKGTGGGAGACAGACAGACAGTATGGGAGATAGACAGGTTATTGGTGCTATGTTGAAACAGCAGGCCCYGGGAGGAGGAAGACAGAGTGAAGGCACACAGCAAACCATTTTGTTTCATTTGCCAGTGACTGGAACGAATTGCAAAAATCACTGAAGTTGGAGACTTTTATTTCCCTCACCAACTTTAAACATCAACTATCTGAGCAGCTAACCGATCGCTGCAGCTGTACATAGTCCATCTGTAAATAGCCCACCCAATCTACGTACCTCATCCCCATACTGTTTTAATTTTATTTACTTTTCTGCTCTTTTGCACACCAGTATCTCTACTTGCACATCATCATCTGCTCATTTATCACTCCAGTGTTATCTGCTAAATTGTAATTATTCGCTCCTATGGGCTATTTATTGCCTACCTCCTCATGCCTTTTGCACACACTGTATATAGACTTTCTTTTTTCTACTGTGTCATTGACTTGTTTATTGTTTTATTGGCTTGTTTATTGTTTACTCCATGTGTAACTCTGTGTTGTTGTCTGTGTCACACTGCTTTGCTTTATCTTGGCCAGGTCGCAGTTGCAAATGAGAACTTGTTCTCAGCTAGCCTACCTGGTTAAATAAAGATGAAATAAAAAAATAAAAAATWAATTTGTACTTGTTTTCACCTACACACACACTTCCCCACACTTMTATTACCCTCGGGTCCAGTGGACCCAACTGTAACCCCACATATGTAATATAAATGTGTAGGGGGGTGCACAGTGTGTACTCAATGAAAATTGGTTATTTTACATGTTCTTCACAGAAAATGAGGCAAGGCAAATGAGTCTCAGGTTGAAAAAATAATTCATTGTATTATTTTTATTTTAGTAAACATTGAAAATGGGTCCCACAGACCCGAACACCACACAAGGGTTAGGCAGAATAACTTTAAAGTACTACTTAAGTAGTTTTTTGAGGTATTTTTACTATTTACATTTTTGACAACTTTTACTTCACTACATTCCTAAAGAATGTACTTTTTACTCCACACATTTTCCTTAACACCCAAAAGTACTCGTTACATTTTTAATGCTTAGCAGGACTATGAAATTCAGACACTTATCAAGAGAACATCTCAGGTCAACTCTACACCCTCTGATCTGGCAAACTCACTAAGCATCTGCTTCGTTTGTAAATTATGTCTGAGTGTTGGAGTGTGCCTCTGGCTACCCGTAAATGAAAAAAAAWAAAYWAAATGGTGCCGGCTGGTTTGCTTAATATAAGGATTTAAAAAATAATAATTATACTTTGACTCTTGATACTTAAGTATATTTAAAACCAAATACTTAAAGACTTTTACTAAAGTAGTATTTTACTGTTTGKCTTTCACTTGAGTCATTTTTTATAAAGGTATCTTTACTTTTACTCAAGTATGACAAATGAGTACTTTTTCCACCACTAAAATTAGTCTTTTGACCAATCACATCAGATATTTTCACATCAGATCTTTTCAGAGCTGATGTGATTGATCAAAAGGCAAATTAGTGAAAAATAATAATAATAATTGGTCTCCCTGTGTAAACGTAGCAATTCTGACCCAGGAGGTGGTCAGAGACGCATTGTGTGGATTTCTCCTTATTTTTCCTCAGTCTGGAGTCTACATACATTAGCAAAAAATGATAAATTAAGTAGTCCTTGGTTTTGTAATCTAATCGAACTCAGATAGGTATTATGTATCTCACCTAGTGTTTAGATAATTAATGGTCATCCTAGAGTGTGCTGTGTGAAATCTTGTATAGCTTTTTCATCATACTCAGGCCTACACTTTAGGCTACTAGTGTACCTGCCAAAGCATCTCTAAACTGCTAATCTTCCCAAGGTAACTTTATTACTTTATTTTAGTAACAGTTGGCCTATGTCTGATTGCATGAAACAGTGTATAGCCTATAAGAAATGTTGTGTAGACAATACAATAAATCGGCAAAGATGGTATGGTGTGTATTTTAATTCCCTTTATTACCAGTGGCTCTGCCTATTGAACTTGACTGTGGTGGGACAGAGACACTTCCCCAGAGACATATCACCTAGGCCTAGGGTTTTTCTGGAATAGTTAAGTAGCAGTCTTGACACAAGGGGAGAGGATATGCCAAGCTTTTAAAAAAATTCAATATTCAATCAATCGATTCAATCTTTTCAGTATAACTTTGACTTTCACCCACTGCCACACTTAAGAGTAACGGAATGGAACAGATTTCCAGCATTCAATTGGACTTGAATACATCTCTGTAAAAAATTATCAGGAAAAGCAACACGTTTTCAGGATTGTCCCACCAGGGTTTTGGCCCTGATTAATACAGTGAAAAGCAGGGTCTCTGTGTTTGCATTAAGACATGCCACAAAGTGTCTCACTGACTTCCCACAATTTTTTGGCCACAGCTTCATCTTTGGCGTTGGCATTCACCTTCTGTACTGCACGCACAGCAGGAGAAGTAGCATCCACTCAGAGGCTCTATACCCTCCTGGAGGGCACAGTAGAGTGTAGTCTGGGCCCCAGATTCTGCGTCCATATACATTTACATTTAAGTCATTTAGCAGACGCTCTTATCCAGAGCGACTTACAAATTGGTGCATTCACCTTATGATATCCAGTGGAACAACCACTTTACAATAGTGCATCTAACTCTTTACGGGGTGGGGGTTAGAAGGATTACTTTATCCTATCCTAGGTATTCCTTAAAGAGGTGGGGTTTCAGGTTGTCTCCGGAAGGTGTGATTGACTCCGCTGACCTGGCGTCGTGAGGGATTTGTTCCACCATTGGGGTGCCAGAGCAGCGAACAGTTTTGACTGGGCTGAGCGGAGAACTGTACTTCCTCAGAGGTAGGGAGCGAGCAGGCCAGAGGTGGATGAACGCAGTGCCCTTGTTTGGGTGTAGGCCTGATCAGAGCTGAAGGTACGGAAGGTGCCGTCCCCTTCACAGCTCCGTAGGCAAGCACCATGGTCTTGTAACGGATGCGAGTTCACTGGAAGCCAGTGGAGAGAGCGGAGGAGCGGGTGACCGTGAGAGAACTTGGGAAAGTTGAACACCAGACGGGCTGCGGCGTTCTGGATGAGTTGTAGGGGTTTAATGGCACAGGCAGGACCCAGCCAACAGCGAGTTGCAGTAATCCAGACGGGAGATGAAAGTGCCTGGATTAGGACCTGCGCCCTTCCTGCGTGAGGCAGGGTCGTACTCTGCGAATGTTGTGAGCAGCGAACCTACAGGAACGGGTCACCGCCTTGATGTTAGTTGAGAACGACAGGGTGTTGTCCAGGTATCGCAAGGTTCTTAGCAACTCTGGGAGGAGGACACAATGGAGTTGTCAACCGTGATGGCGAGATCATGGAACGGGCAGTCCTTCCCGGGAGGAAGAGCAGCTCCGTTCTTGCCGAGGTTCAGCTTGAGGTGGTGATCCGTCATCCACCTGATATGTCTGCCAGACATGCAGAGATGCGATTCACACCTGGTTATCAGAGGGGGGAAAGGAGAAGATTAATTGTGTGTCGTCTGCATAGCAATGATAGGGAGACCATGTGAGGATATGACGAGGCCAAGTGCTTGGTGTATAGCGAAAATAGGAGAGGGCCTAGAACAGAGCCCTGGGGGACACCAGTGGTGAGAGCACGTGGTGCGGAGACAGATTCTGCCACGCCACCTGGTAGGAGCGACCTGTCAGGTAGGACGCAATCCAAGCGTGGGCCGCGCCGGAGATGCCCAGCTCGGAGAGGGTGGAGAGGAGGATCTGATGGTTCACAGTATCAAAGGCAGCCGATAGGTCTAGAAGGATGAGAGCAGAGGAGAGAGAGTTAGCTTTAGCAGTGCGGAGCGCCTCCGTGACACAGAGAAGAGCAGTCTCAGTTGAATGACTAGTCTTGAAACTGACTGATTTGGATCAAGAAGGTCATTCTGAGAGAGATAGCAGGAGAGCTGGCCAAGGACGGCACGTTCAAGAGTTTTGGAGAGAAAGAAAGAAGGGATACTGGTCTGAGTTGTTGACATCGGAGGGATCGAGTGTAGGTTTTTTCAGAAGGGGTGCAACTCTCGCTCTCTTGAAGACGGAGGGACGTAGCCAGCGGTCAAGGATGGTTGATGAGCGAGGTGAGGTAAGGGAGAAGGTCTCCGGAAATGGTCTGAGAAAGAGAGGAGGGGATAGGGTCAAGCGGGCAGGTTGTTGGGCGGCCGGCCGTCACAAGACGCGAGATTTCATCTGGAGAGAGAGGGGAGAAAGAGGTCAAAGCACAGGGTAGGGCAGTGTGAGCAGAACCAGCGGTGTCGTTTGACTTAGCAAACGAGGATCGGATGTCGTCGACCTTCTTTTCAAAATGGTTGACGAAGTCATCAGCAGAGAGGGAGGAGGGGGAGGAGGGGAGGAGGATTCAGGAGGGAGGAGAAGGTGGCAAAGAGCTTCCTAGGGTTAGAGGCAGATGCTTGGAATTTAGAGTGGTAGAAATTGGCTTTAGCAGCAGAGACAGAAGAGGAGAATGTAGAGAGGAGGGAGTGAAAGGATGCCAGGTCCGCAGGGAGGCGAGTTTTCCTCCATTTCCGCTCGG
Organism: Salvelinus sp. IW2-2015; assembly: GCF_002910315.2. Taxonomy (NCBI): domain Eukaryota; kingdom Metazoa; phylum Chordata; class Actinopteri; order Salmoniformes; family Salmonidae; genus Salvelinus; species Salvelinus sp. IW2-2015. Next base: position 52,063,877 of record NC_036860.1, on the reverse strand, counting down.
CTGCCCGGAGCCCTGTTCTGTGAGCTCGCAATGAGTCGTCGAGCCACGGAGCAGGAGGGGGAGGCACGAGCCGGCCTGGAGGATAGGGGACATAGAGAGTCAAGGATGCAGAAAGGGAGGAGAGGAGGGTTGAGGAGGCAGAATCAGGAGATAGTTGGAGAAGGTTTGAGCAGAGGGAAGAGATGATAGGATGGAAGAGGAGAGAGTAGCGGGGAGAGAGAGCGAAGGTTGGGACGGCGCGATACCATCCGAGTAGGGGCAGTGTGGGAAGTGTTGGATGAGAGCGAGAGGGAAAAGGATACAAGGTAGTGGTCGGAGACTTGGAGGGGAGTTGCAAGGAGATTAGTGGAAGAACAGCATCTAGTAAAGATGAGGTCAAGCGTATTGCCTGCCTTGTGAGTAGGGGGGGAAGGTGAGAGGGTGAGGTCAAAAGAGGAGAGGATGGAAAGAAGGAGGCAGAGAGGAATGAGTCAAAGGTAGACGTGGGGAGGTTAAAGTCACCCAGAACTGTGAGAGGTGAGCCATCCTCAGGAAAGGACTTATCAGGGCGTCAAGCTCATTGATGAACTCTCCAAGGGAACCTGCAGGGCGATAAATGATAAGGATGTTAAGCTTGAAAGGGCTGGTAACTGTGACAGCATGGAATTCAAAGGAGCGATAGACAGATGGGTCAGGGAGAAAAGAGAGAATGTCCACTTAGGAGAGATGAGGATCCCAGTGCCACCACCCCGCTGACCAGAAGCTCTCGGGGTGTGCGAGAACACGTGGGCAGACGAGGAGAGAGCAGTAGGAGTAGCAGTGTTATCAGTGGTAATCCATGTTTCCGTCAGTGCCAAGAAGTCGAGGGACTGTGAGGGAAGCATAGGCTGAGATGAACTCTGCCTTGTTGGCCGCAGATCGGCAGTTCCAGAGGCTGCCTGAGACCTGGAACTCCACGTGGGTCGTGCGCGCTGGGACCACCAGGTTAGAGTAGCAGCGGCCAACGCGGTGTGAAGCGTTTGTATGGTCTGTGCAGAGAGGAGAGAACAGGGATAGACAGACACATAGTTGACAGGCTACAGAAGAGGCTACGCTAATGCAAAGGAGATTGGAATGACAAGTGGACTACACGTCTCGAATGTTCAGAAAGTTAAGCTTACGTTGCAAAAAATCTTATTGACTAAAATGATATAGTACTGCTGGCTGGTGAAATAGGCTAGCTAGCAGTGGCTGCGTTGTTGACTTTGTTTGAAAGTGTAGCTGGCTAGGTAACCTCTAACTGGCTAGGTAACCTCGACAATTACTCTAGACTACATAATTATCTTGGATACAAAGACGGCTATGTAGCCAGCTAAGATCAAACAAATCAAACTGTTGTACTGTAATGAAATGAAATGTAATACTACCTGTAATACTACCTGTGGAGCAAAGCGGAATGCAACTACTCGCTCCAAACCAAACCGGAAGTGCGTATCGTAGAGGGAGAGGCAATAGAAGTGTTGTTTCTTGTATTATTGTCTTTTGTGTCTTTAGAGGACTGCTTCACCTTAATGTCCCCTTTCCCTTTTCTTCTGTSCTTATTTTGTCCCACTTTGTCCCTTCTTTGTCCCTTCTTCTCTTCTGCCAACTAGTATATATAGAATATATATATTCAATATAGATGAGCGAAAGGATAGGTGCCGACATCATACACCACAAGAAGCTTGAATAGCGGCCTATTTCTGTCTTGACTGCTCCTGTGACAGAAAATAAACAGAACTAGTAAGCATACTGTATATTTCTGCACAGTTACAGTACATACCATCCGGCCTTGCTTACATGCTATAAAGTGTTGAAGCACTGACCTGGACACAAGCTGTAGCAGGTGACATTTGTTCCCTCCAGTCTTTTGGCAAGCTCGTGTGTGAAGAGCATATTACACAGCTTGCCATGACTATACTTCTTAAACAAAGTCCAGTCAGATTCTCCAACAGCCAGGTCTTTGTGGGTACTCAGGCAGTTAAAATCGATTTTGCCATACTCATGAGCTTTGGAGGCGACAGTCACCACTCGACTCGGACCGCATTCCTTCAGACGGTCCAGCAGCAGCACAGTTAACAGGAAGTGGCCGAGGTGATTAACGCCAAAGCTCATTCCCACGCCATCCTTTGTCTTGCCACCATTCATAAGCCCTGCATAAAGAGGACCAATGTTTTCAAAAGAAATACACTTTCACTGCTTTGTTAATGCAGGTTTGCTGTATATTCTTTTATGTCCTACACCTGCATTGCTTGCTGTTTGGGGTTTTAGGCTGGGTTTCTGTACAGCACTTTGATATATCAACTGATGTAAGAAGGGCTATATAAATAKATTTGATATTAAGAAACAGACTTCAGGAAGGTCTCAGCAAAAGATTGCACAGACTGTAGGCTTCCAAGGTCCAGCTCCATGAACACAACCTCATTGTTCCCAGTCTCCTGAGAAAGTAAGAATGACCAGTCAGATGCTCTGTGTCCCTCACTTTATAGAGACTAATAAACCAACCCGTCAACAAATTAATCAGCTAAAGTGACCAGAGCACAACTATCTGTAAAATGTGAATGAGGGACAGTGTGTGAGGAGTAKACCTGACTGAGGGGAACTACAGTAATATCGTCCATGTATGATCCACTGGCACCCCCTCAGTCAAAGACATGTAACTACAGCAAGGTTCGACTGTTTACCAGACATCTGGAGTGAGACATGGATTCTGACACCTCTCTTACCTTCTTGATGTCACTGATGGCAGCTTCTGCCCTTTGCTTATCTTGGCAGGCCATTATAACCCTGGCACCTCTTCTGGACAGATCTATTGCTGTTGTTTTCCCAATGCCCGTGTTAGATCCTGGAGACACCATTGGGACACACCCACATAGACGTCTAGTTTATGTCCAACGCCAAATGTTTTAAATACAATTCTACAATTGAGCAAAGAAATGCGGAATCAGTCCCATATGAGCACCAATAATAACGGTACATAACATTAGATAACGGTCACTTACTGACTGTACAAGACGATGAATAATTGCCCACCATTAGTGTCACATTGTTTTACAATGCACGAACTCACCAGTGACGATTACAGTTTTCCCATGCAACTTGGCATTGCTTTTGCATCTTGGTCGTTTGAGATACCAATTACGAAGTACATAAAGTGCGATGAGTCCAGCGCTAACAAGAAGCAGTGTGAACATCTTCGTACAGTACTTTTTCTCTGACTGGGCATAAGTATGAACTACATCGGCATGGGAATTGATGTAGCTGTTGCGCTAGGCAATGAACGCGCCCTTTGTCCTGGCACTCCCTCTTTATAAAAGTTATGCAACAAGTAGATTATGGTTCAAGAATTTGGCAAAAGGTCATTTTCGTGCCACCTAGTGGTTATAAACGCTCTCTTCCTCGTACAATAASAAACATCCTAGTTGACCTCAAACCTACACTACATAGTTCAAAGCTTCACCGGAACAAACATAGCTAAGCGCAACGTTAATACACTGTAACAAACATTGAGTTACAAGCTACTCACAGACCATGGTAAAACGTTAAACAATGCGGCCAAAAATGAGTGTATTTACTGCATGTATTGTAGCAAACAGAGACAGTGCAAAACGCCTTTCGGTTCTTGAACCCGTCTTGGCAAACGAGTTTACCTAAACAAAGGTCGCTACATTATCTCCTCAGTTTGGGAGTGTCCCCCCACTCTTAATTTTATGAAGTCCCTCACATGTACACAACTCTCCAATGGCCTAACAGGCGTCATCCCACTCCTGACACCATTGTAGCAAACGATGACATGGAATGTCCCTTTGTGGGTCTCCCAGGCAAGCTTGCTAACCACTGCTCCAATAAGGTTAACCCATTTAGGGGAGATCGGCACTAGCTTACCTAGGAAAGGATCGCTACAGTATGTACTATGTAGCCTACATCTACAATTGGTTGTTAGCAACAAATGAAATGACAGAAGCCAAAGTGCTCACGGATGCTTGTTCTTAAAAACCTTTAGGTATTTACATTATGACAGACAAGAAACAAAGTCAAAGTTGATTTGTATTTACAGAGTACATAAACATTTGATGAGTTATTTCTAAAAACAGACCATTTACTATGTTGACATAGTATTGAAAAAAACTGGACTAAACACATTTGAAAACTACTGCACAAAATTCACATGAAGCACTGTACAGATTTAAGCCAAAATGGCCATAATTTGAGTTTGCATACAGAATCCTATGCTTCCCTTGTTCTGTTGAAAAAGAATTCTTGATCATGTACATTTGTGTGTGGATATTTAAAACACACACACACCCATGTATGTATAAGCATGGATGTGTACACATACGTTTGAATATATAGCTGCTACATGTAGTGCAATAGTAGCAAAACAAACATCTGAACTACATTTTCAAATACAGTACACAAACTAAAATGATAAAGAGCAAATAAAAGTAGCATTTGCAGAGAAAGAAGTATCATTACTGGCACAAAATACAACTAGTTGGGTACTTTACAAGTGACGTTGCTTGTTTTTTTGCATGTCTACGATAAACCATCCCTTTTTTCAATGCCAAAGTTCTCCATTTACAAAAAATATAAATTCTATGTGCAACTTGCCCACAAAATATGAGCCTTAAAAATACTTAATTTCATGCAAATGTATGAACATAAAATAAGAAAGCTTTCCCTTTTTTATACAGTATACAAGTACAGCTGCTGAGCCTGGTTCTGTTGACGTGGGAACATAGAGCTAGGGGACAGGGTTAGGTTGTGTCACTGGCACTTGGTGGAGCTGGGAGGTGTGCTTGTCAGAGGGTTCTGTTTCTTCCTGGCTCTGGGAGGTGGCAGTGGAGGTGGTGTTTGGGGAAGTCAGAGTTTCCTCTTTAGGCTGCTTGCAGGCAAACTCTGTAATACTGAAGACAAACTGCATGCAGCCCAGCTTGACGAAGCTGCCGTGGTGGAGCAGGGCAGTGCCCTCCCAGCCTGCCCCACTGCCCCCAATCAGACTGGAGCTGCTGGCCTTGCAGTCACAGCAGGATCTGGAAGAAGTCCCTTGACACTGGCTCATCACCCCCTCCTCTAGCACCATGGGCTCCCCCGCACCTTCCACTTCCTGTTTCCTCCTCTTGCAGCGCTCTGTGGGTAAAAGACATTACAAACAATCAGACCGTGTTAAAGCAAGGTCCGTCTCTGTTAAAGCAGATCCGTCTCTGTTTTAACAACATTAGGAAACATGCCATCATGGTCATTACTAAAAGGTGAACTACTTCCTTCCTGTTTCTATAGGAAGCGATGACAGAGGAGCTCCACTCACTGATAATGTTCTGCACTTTGGAGACCAGGCTGCTGGAGGGGCTGGGGCCAGTCTTCTCAGAGAAGTCACAGGAGTACAGCACATTGTCCACCATGGTCCCGTGTTCACTGTAGTTGAGAAGCTCATACTGCTTGGTGTTCTGATCGAGGCAATAGAAATTACAAAATAAAATATTCAATTTACAGAGCAGCTAATAAAATAATCCCTCAAGCAAGAAAATAAAAATCTGAAACATATTTATATGTTGATAAATCACATGATAAGTCACAACTTATCGTAAAATTGTTTCCAATAGCAAGAACATGTTTGAATGTGAAATAAATGAGCCACCCACCTCATCATAGAAGATGCATGCATGTTTGCCTGACACATAATTACAATGACCATAGTTTGTAAGGCACACGTCCATGTCAGCACCTGCAAACAACAAGACACAGCCTCAAGTCAGCTAAATCTGCCAGGGATGGAAGACACCATTACATGAAAAGGAGTTCCTGCTATTGGGTCATGTTGGGTTATCTGGGACTGAGAGTGAATCTTACCAGTTCCTATGTACAGGCTTCTGTAGCACATACTACAAGCTCCTCCTTTCCCAGTCAAAGGATAAAACACAGCCCTGGCCTGGATATCCTTGTTTTGTGCTGAGAAAATAAATAACACATTAACTTCCTCAAAATGATGCTTTATACAGAACAATCAAAGTTAACAATATAGGACAAACTAATTCAAATGAGGGATGAAATTACAAACATAACGATGAAAGGGGGATAGAAGCAACGGACGTCAATAGAAATGGAAAGAATGATTGGCGTGAAGACGGCGAGGTAGGGTTAGTGAGGGAATGGCCAGTGAGTCAGAGTGAGGTAGCGATATAGGGAACACTGGGTGGTGGTGGTCTTGATAATGAACAAGTGTTTCTTACCTTCCGTAGGCTGGGGTTGTGGCACAGGAGGTAGGCTGATACAGCTGCTCTGTGGAGGGGAAGGAGCTTTAGGGCCAAACAACTGCTGGATCCTCTGCCAGGCCAGGAGTTCAATAAACTTCTCATCTAGACTACTCATCTGAATCTCTGGAAAATAATCAAAGTTAGAGATATAGTGAATTCAGTTAGTGTGGATCTAACTTCTCCTCACCAATTATTCACATGTGAAACCAATCAAAATGTCGATCTTATTACGTCAGGTGAGACTTACCACCGTGGCAGTCTGCCACAGCCTTCAGACAGCTGGACAGGTCTCCCATAGAGAAAGAGCTGGGGAGCAGAGAACCACTCCTGGGGGTCACAGCATCAAGACTGACTTTTCCACCTGCTGGTGGGGCAGTGGAGCCCAGCTTGGTCGTGCCCTTGATCTGGTATGGTGTTCCAGGTAGGGTGAGGGCACGGGTCGCTGCMGTGCTGCTGCTAGTGGTCCGAGCAGGGCCCTCAGTGCCTTGGGAGGGTCTGTGAGGTGGAGAGGGACCTCTGGGTTCTGGTTTGAAGGGACTGGTGCATGGGGATGCTGTCACTGCACAGGGTCTTAACAGGGTTTTCTCAGTCTTGACCACAGCTCTTCCAGTGTGGTTGGGTAACTCCGGGCCAGGGGCTGCTGGTGTCTGAGGAACAGGCCTATCAGGACCCGAGGGCTCTCTCAGTTTGTGGAGGTCGTCCTGTCTGCAGGCCTCTGAACTCCCATTGGTCCGAGCCAGCTGCTCCAGAGGACTGTTAACATTACTGGGCCCACAGTAATGACAAGGCTTCTCTGTACACATGCTACACTTGCCTTCTTTGAGTGCAGGCGCCCCCTGGGGGCAAAATGCTGCACTGTCAGCCTTAGGCTTGGAGGCTGGCGACTCTGTCCTGTTAGAAGTGCACACTGCACCGTCCTCCTCTGCTGTTCCACAAGGTTTGATGTCGGCCTTGTTCATTTGCTCAGAGTCCCACTCAGATGATGGCTTCTCCTTCTGCTTGGCCGATAGATGTCTCACTATGCTGCACTGGAGTGTGATGACGTCACGTAGCCACTGGGAGACAATACAGGAAAACAAAACACATTAAATTAGTATTAAAGACATTGGATTTGTTTATTATCATGAGACATTGTATATCACTGCTGCGTAACGCTCCAGTGTGTCCTACCTCCTGTTGCTCGTCCTCACTCGTTAAGTGCTGAGAGGGTGTAAGATGCTGGTGGGAGGGTTCTGGACAGCCGTTACAGATCAGCTCCCCGTTGCGGATCCCAGCAGGGGCCATCATGGCCGGGGGACACTTGTATTGGGACTTTATAGCATCAGGGACCTGTCAAGACACACACGATAGATTGAGTTACAGGATGTGACAATGGTGAACACAGAGGTGGTGTGTTATATTTCAAAGTGCCTAATAGGCTGACCTTGAGGGTTTTCTTCAGGTGTGTGTGGGCTCCTCGGCGAACGGGGGGGTTGAGACGATGCACCCGCTGCAGGAAATCCACCTTGATGGCGTGTTGGGACATCCTGTCTTGAAACTGGTCAAACAGCTGGCAGCGGCCGCTCAACGTCAGGCTCCTCTGCTTCAGCTGGGAGAGAGGGGCACAAAAACCAGGTCAATACCATTAAAACTTCATGTTTCAACACGTGGTTGTGTGTGACTATGAGCTTACTTGCACAACCGCACTTAATAAAGGTGAAATAAAATACAAAAATGACTTACCACCATGTGCTCTATGTGATTGGGGCACATCCACTTTCCCACGGGCATGGCAGTAAGAGGGGGGTCCAGACAGTCCATGTGGAACAAAAGGGGGCAATAGTCACACTGGATTAATGGTGCCAACCTGCAGCTCCTACAACACAAACAGAGGAGATTGACAAAAACATGATGGGTTAGATATACGACTGATGTCAAACAAGTAGACTGCAAAATATCCTCAAAATAGAGCTAGGGTTAGTTTGTCCTAATAGTTTAGTGAAAGAGGGGATCACTTGAGGACAAGAGATGAATGATTTTGAACACTGTCTGGAATCCTGGCAGTGTATCTGTGGTAGAGACCCCAAGCCAGGCCCCAAGGCTCATCATTCCAGAATATATAAAATGCTCAGTGAGATAGTTTGAATTCCCCCTTCTCTCTGGCCAGTCATGTGGTTCTGAATTCTGTGGTATTCCTGACATAGCCATGGCTCTGATGCCAGCCCATAGAGGCGCTCTAGAGGGTCAGAAATAACACATAGCAACATTGTGGTGCCTCCGAAAACATGTCAAGACAAACTCTACAACTCTTCTAACTTTTTTTTATTTTTTATATAAAAATAAAAAAAATGGGGTAGCCGGTCAGTCAGGCAACTGTTGAATACATCTCCCCCGTCCACCATGATCAAATAACTAACTAGCTTTAAGATTCTCAGCCGCACAACCCAATACAAGGAAAATATTAGAAAAAAGAAAAAAGAAACTAGGCAAATATTACTTTATATCATGATTCTAGTAGACTGCTGTAAAAACAAAACAAACAAAACAAATAAGACAAAACACAAACTCTGTTTGGCATTCAGGAATGCCTTCAAACAAAAACGTCTGCTGAACAGATGTGTACTGCTATTGAATCCAAAACCCTGTTCCAATGGGGTGCCTGCCTCTCATTTAAGACCAAGCCATGCGTTCGGAAAGATGATAGTCTGCATACTGTTATGTCTCCTTCTGTCGTTTCCTTTCCCTCTCCACTGGGAGACTGTACCATTTTCCTAGTAATTACAGCTCCTCTTTCCACAGGCAGTTGAGAGTCCTATAATGGTGCACTGTTTGCTCTTTTGAATGCTTTACTTAGCCCAGCCAGAGAAGATGGCGCTGCATTCAATATAATAAATGGCATATTGTATATTTTCATAGTAAACAGCTGAAATCGTGTGTGATCTGCATATAATTGGACAAGATATCTTCTTTCCAGATTCATTCTCCAAGCTTAGTAAGAATGCAACATCTGGTGCCCAAAAAATCCCAGTTAGCCTACACAAAAATTAAGTTCAATAGAAGGCACTGATATTTTGTCATTAAAACACTGGCCTTGCTGTTGTCCATACCTTCCACAGGGAAAGCAGACCTTCACTGGCAGTGGGACCAGCCCATTGTGGTCCAGCTCGTGCTGCGGTCGCTTCACATTCTTTCCTGTCATCTCATCTCTCCTCCTCTTTTTACTGGTTCCTGGAAGTGCAGTTGTGCAGGTGAGCTCATTGGGGAGCTGGAACTGCGTGGGGTTCCTCTCCATGGCAGCAGCTATCAGAAGGTCAAAGGGCCTCTTGAGGTGTGGGGTGGAGCTCTCGGGCTCCGAGCCCTGGGCGTCGTCCTCCACGTCTAGCATGTCGTCATCCATGTAATTCTGCTCCGATGGCGTGGGGGTGTCTGTGGAGGCGGTGGAGGTGGGGGTGTTGGGTCTGCTGCTGGGCCTCCTCTCCAGGAGACGGACCTGGGCAACTGCTGTAGCCCTCAGCCCTGTGGTGCCTCCTACTGCTGCCGTGGGGTCCAGCCTCAGGGTGCCTGAGGCAAGCTCTAACTCTGCTGCAGGGGAGGAAGACTGCTTAGACAGCTGGCGCTCCAGCAGACCATTAATCTGCTCCTTCTTCAGCTCCCGCTTCTATGACACAAGAAAAACATGTAAACAGTCTGAAAAGCAGTGGTTATACTAGTCTCACCAACCTATCCAGATGAATGAAGCACTCAAGATAACACTTAACAAACAAAAAGGTTATTTCTCCCCATGTTTCATCAGAGACTTAACTCACCTTCCTGCGCACCATGCAGCGATGACACATCCAGTCTCCAGGGGGCAGCATCTCCTTACTCAGGGGTGGGTTGCTGCAGGTTCAACACAAGTTAAGCATTAGCAAAACAGCTGGCAAGGAAGTTCAATGCAAATCAGCAATTCATAACATCCAATGCCCTCACAATGTAGCCTAGTTTACAATTTCCAGAGGTATGGCATTTTCCAAGGCCATTTTTCTCAATTGAAATGACTGAAAATGCTAGAGACCTGTAGCCGATGAAAGCCAGGTGAGGGAATGAATTCAATAGGCTCTTTTTAGGCAGAGTTCCAAGGCCCCTGGGGACACAGTCTCGTGATTCAGTGGCAAAAGTATGTGCTGAATCTATTGAAAAGGCTGCTGGTCCAAAACTAACATGGATTCATTCAAGCTTTCCAAGAAAGACAAAGACTGCAGTGATGAGCACCACAAGAAAAAGGAGGACCACAAGATTAAATAAACAATCCACTTTCCTCAGCAAAAACCTTTCATGATCGATGAAACCGTTGTGGCAACAGCTGAACGGCACTGATAACACTTTCCTAGAAGAAGTCTTAACAATGAGCAAAAAAAATACATAAAAATAACCCTGCAGAACTCATAGGCAAAAATGATATACTGTAGTGCAGGCTATGAGGATAAAGGCCTCTGCTCTGGTAGGTGCCTCATGCCACCAGCTCTGGTCTGCTTAGCTCCCAGCAGCACATGCCATGGTTAATGATTATTCATATCGTCAGTGAGGCTGCACTGCCAGGTTCCCAGAGCTCCTCACTGCTTCAGCAGAAATACTTGACTAAACCTCACCAACATCCGCAAGCTCATTACATACTGGAAATGGCTGTTAGGAGACGAGTAAGTGGCATAGACAATGCATGCAAAAAAAGATGTCATCCTTGACTGAAGAGAAGCAAGGCTAAGTAACTAAGTGCAGAATTGAGTGCAGACATGTCTACAGAAAAATGGCCAACAACACAAGTCATAGTAGTTATGTACAAAAGCTACAGAGTTTTAACATGTACAAAGCTACAGAGTGTTAACATGTACAAAGCTGCGGAGTGTTAACATGTACAAAGCTACGGAGTGTTAACATGTACAAAGCTACGGAGTGTTAAACATGTTTACAAAGTCTACGGAGTGTTAACATGTACAAAGCTACGGAGTGTTAACATGTACAAAGCTACGGAGTGTTAACATGTACAAAGCTACGGAGTTTTAACATGTAGGTCTAAATAATAAGGTGGCAGAATATTTTTGAAAAACAGTCTACAGCGCCACAATTTGGCAAAGAATGTGCATTAGATTAGCCAACAAGAGCTACTAGGAGCTTGTCTGTCAGTAGTCAGCTACCCACTGAGTTGTTAGACAACCACACATGTAGCCAAGCTCCTCAACTACTTCAAGGATATGAGTGCAGACTAGTTTAAAAAAAAATATTTAACTGACTCATTACTTCAAAAAGTGTAAATTCTTGTACCTGTTGGTCCTCTGTTGTTGCATGCTTTTTTGTTTGCTGAAATCCATACTTCGTATTTGATTAACGTTTTATTCAAAACTATGGATTTCAACAAAGTTTCGCAAAAGAGGACAAACATAGGTACATGGTAAGGGTTTAAGAATTGTAATTTTTTAAGTATTGAAGGCTCATTTAAAAACACGATTGTCTGTGCTCAACTCCATGGAGTCGTTTGGGTACTTGGCAACCACAAATGCTGCCTTCCTTGCAAGTTGTTAGCAACACCGGGAAGTCATTACTGTAAATTTAAAGATATAAGCATACCAGCACTGTAAATGAAAGGCGGCGGGACAATGATCACAACAGAGGAGGTCGCCTCCCTCTCTGCAACTGTCACAAGTGTCGTGATTCGTGGCTCTCCCTGCTCTCCGGGCATTTTTATCTGGTTTCCGACTTCTTTTTTCTCCATCTTCAGACTTGGGAGGCGCAAGCAATGCTTGTATTTGCTAAAATATCAGGGAAATAGTGCAGTGATAGATCTGGTTAGCTACCTACATTGTTGCACCGTATTTACTGTAGTGGCAAGTCTGCCATACAACAACAAACCACATTTAAATGAACTGCAATGTACCAATTTCAGTCAATGGTTTGAATTGATACGGTTTGGTAACATGACTTCTGGCAGAGGTTAGCTAGAAAGAGCAATGGCGTCCAGCAGTTAGCTAACGACGTTAGAGAGCTTAGCTAGCTAGTAGTAACGATAGTTAGCTACAAACATTGCACTGCCACTTCGTCCTATATACCAGCTAGTGAGTTAGCTAAATACTACTAGATAAACAACACAAACATGTTATAACCATTTGTCATCGTGATAGTAACAGTAAAGGCTTTACCTGCATAAGACCACCAGAGGTGTCAAGATCATAGACAATCGCTGGGGTCTCCATTTTATCCCACATTCAAACAGCCGAAGTGAGCAAACAATCAGAGCTCCGTTTATAACGAATCCTTCAAGCAGATTATTTCCTAAAACGACAACAGTCTTGGGGAAATAAACAAGTCCCTATTAGTTAACTAGTTAATGGTTTTTGGAAAACATTATTTGTTGTTTCCGAGGTAGATTCAATACAATGCCTCCCTTTACAGTTCAAAGACGAAGAGTCGTTTCTTCATGAAATCCTTAGCTTGGTCAGCCTTGAATTGTTGATCTTCCACGTTGTCCCAACCGTGTAATGCAAAAAGACAAAGTACTCCTCTTGTTTCCAAATTGGATAAAAGATATTCGGCGTTTGGCCTTAGTCCTTACTGAGGCCTAGCTTTGTACTGTACATGGTGGTTGTGCTTGTCCCTACGCCTGTGGTTGAAGCTAACGTTAGCTATAATGCTGTTTACAGAGGCATATTTGATCCCTTCCATAATAAAATAATATAATCTTACACCTATAGCTCACATACCTGACATATAATTGCAAATAGATGAAGTATTATCCTTGTATATCGGGGGAAACAGCGCAGAAACTGTAGCTGGTATTGTTGTTATGAATAAATGCTAGCAAAGCATCAGCCCTGACAGTGCTAGCTTCATCCTCACCATGGAGTTGGCGCAAATTTGCGTAGAACGACGCTTTGAGCATGCGCTCTACCACTGCTTCCTCTCATCTTAGTAGAGGCAAAAATGGGCGTTTCGAATAAAGCTTGAGCTTTGGATACGATAGAAAATAACATTGTAATCCGTGGAAAATAGTTGTCATACATCGTATCAGGAATGTGGTTGTTCTGCTAGGGTTATCACCGATTGCAAGTTTGTTTATTGCTTTTACTAAACTGACAAGAAAACAAACTTCTCCTCGCTGCCTCGTTCCCTATATTTTCAATAGTACATCCTCCTACTTGTCCTCGACCACGAGTAGCCTAGGCCTAGTAGAAATTCCAGTCAATCGTCCTGACTATTCATAGGAATTATCAAGGAAAAGGAAAATCATAATTTAAAATGTGTAAATTAACCAATTACATTCATGGAAATGTATTTTAAATTTGTTAAAAATATAATTTCCAAAAATGCCCGAGGCCTCATTTATCAATCATGCGTAGGGAAAAATCTGTGCATAAACCATGCGTGGGATAATGTCCACGCAAAGTGAGATTTATCAAAATGAACGTTGACTTGAGAGTGTGTAAATTGACAGTGCCAAATTGTGGAATAAGGGAACTGCTTGTCAAACATAGACTACTGTACCTAATCCAATGGTTCCCAACCGGGGGTACTAGGACCTCTAGGGGTACTTGAGAAGAGTCATACAACTATAGGCATACTGGTAAAATGCACATGAGGGGTACTCCGGGCAGAGCAAAATTCAGTTGGTGGTACAGTAACCAAAAAAGGTTGGGAACCACTGGCCTAGTCCATGGGGAAAATATATGTTGAAAATTTATGAAATTGTGAGAGTAATAATCATTGTTCAATTTCATTGTGAATTCATGCAACATATCTTGACAGGCTAAAATGTGACCACAGAAATGCATTTGTTACGGTAATAATCCAAATAAAGTACAGTAATTTGTTAAATTAGAGGCACGTGTGAAAGTGAAACCATTCTTGAAATACTATAAAAGACTGAGATAATGAGAAATCAAATGAGAGATGGCTGATCTTGCTCTGTTGGAAGATTTGACACACGCTGCATTTAGCAGAGAACACGTTTTTAGAGACAGATGGGTCTTTTGAGCAGAATGTACAGATTGGCTCATCAGATATCGTTTCCCAAAACCAATCTTCTATGAATTTTGCAAGAATTTAAGACTTACTTTAGAAAGCCAAACACGTGCCAATAATGCCATTTTGGTGCACATCCAAGTGCTTCGGTTTTTGGCAAAGGGCAATTTTCAGGGGCAACTTGTCGATCAGCATCTCACAGCCCTTGATGAGCCAATGTTTTGGATGCAATCATCAGCAAAACGAACATACCATTTCCATACACCATCGCACAACAGGTTGAAGTCAAGAGGGGTTTGTTTGTTATAAATACGAATGGAGCAATAGACGGCAACTACATCGCTATAAAAGCACTATCCCAAAACTAGTTAAACTATGTGAACAGAAAAGGCTTCCACTCAATGTGCAGGTGATAAGTTATGTGATGCGCAAAAGACCCTACTGAATGTGGTGGCAATGTGGAACGCATGACTCATTCAGCATTGTTGGCCTATAAGCCAGCAGGGAGCTATTGAGGATGAATGGCTTATTGGTATGTGTTGCCTACTCATATGAAGTATATTTGTCATTGCTAAAGCAACTTGAATTGTCATAATGGTCTTTTCTTTGTAGCTATGTCTTTATTTTTATTGGTCAAGCCACAACTGAGTGAGCCAAATAAAACCATTTGTTTGTACTCAACCAACCTGATACTAGCATCTCTAATTCAGTCTCAGAAAAGTTTATTTTTCTTAGCTGTTTTTGGTTGCGCCTTTGTATTTCATGGTACAGGGTGGTATATTCCCTATACAGAATTCGCTCCGCCATTTCCTGGTTGCAAATATTCTAATAGTTTGCCTCATTTCAGTTTATGTGAATGGAAGGTCTATCCAGATGGGGGTGGGAAAGTCACTATCAGGCAGCTACCTGGTGCATAATGGTACACCACAGGGGAGTGTGATTAGTCCTCTGTTTTTCTGTATCATGATCAATGACGTTTACTCTCAGGTACAGCCGGATATTGGGAGGTTGTTATTTGCAGATGATGGGGCCTTATGGAAGAGGGGAAGAAATGTGCCATACATAATCAGAAAGATACAGGAAGCAATTGATGAGGTAGAGCGGTGGGCATTAATGTGGGGATTCAGGTTCCCTATAGAGAAAACTCAGACAGTGTTCTTTACCAGGAGGAACGTGGGAGATGAGGTATGCTTGAGGTTATATGGGAGAAACTTGGAGAGGGTGGGTGCCTTCAGGTTCCTTGGGGTGTACTTTGACATTAGACTGACCTGGGCAGAACACATTGAGAAAGTGTAAAAAGGTGCTAAATGTGATGCGCTGTCTGACGGGGAAGGAGTGGGGGGCTGGGCGTTCCTCATTGAGGACCATGTATGTTGCATTGATCCGATCTGTAATAGACTATGGCAGTATACTGTATGGTTCATCATCATTGGAAAGGCTAGATGTCATACAGGGACAAGGACTCAGAATATGTAGTGGGGCGTTTTGGACGTCTGCAGTGGCTGCACTACAGGTGGAGATAGGGGATATGCCATTGCAGATTAGAAGACAGCAGCTGGCAATTAATTATTGGGTCAACCTACAGGGACATGGGGTGTCTCATCCTGCAAACGGGATTTTACAGGCATGCTGGGAACATGAGCGAAGACAGAACACAAGCTTTGGGTGGGTGAGTAATACCCAGACAAAGGAGATGGGACTGTATGGAAGGGAGTTTAGTCCAACGGTAGCTATTCCTGTAAATCCACCATGGCTACTTCCGCCTCCAGTAGTTGATCTATAAGTGTTGGAGAGACTACAGAAATATAGGGAGGGTGATGATCCATCTGATTTCTTTAAGAGACGTCTGGATACTGTGTATCAGGATTTTGTGGCCATTTACACAGGATGTACTGGTTCAGCATTTGTAGTGCAGAAATATGGGTTGTAAATCAGGAAACTTATTACAGATAATCTGGCTGTATATACGGTGGAGCTGATGGCCATACTGTTGGCCTTGCAGTGGTTGGAGGAAGTCAAGCCAGCCAGAGTAGTTATTTGCTGTGATGCATGTGCAGTGTTAATGAGTCTCCAGTCCTTTAGGTCACGTAGCAGACAAGACCTGCTTTATGAGGTGCTACAAACCCATGGCAGGATTAGACAGATGGGTATACAGATAAGATTTACTTGGGTCCCAGCCCATGTGGGGTTGGAGGGGAATGAGGCAGTTGTTGATGTTGATGTTGTAGTTTCAATGAGCAAGACAAAGGCAAAAAGCCTGATATGGACAGTGATGGTGCAGAGATGGCAGGAGCAGTGGAATAGAGATACTAAGGGCGGGCATTTATTTCCAGTACAGAGGAAAGTCAGGGAGGGGAGGACGTCAGGAAGGGACAGAAGAGAGGAGGCTATTTTTAGAAGATTAAGGGTGGGACACAGCCGGTTGAATAAGTCCTTAAATGTGATAGGAAAGCATCCAACAGGAAAGTGTGATTATTGCCAGGAAACAGAGACCGTGGAGTATGTATTGCTACGGTGTGGGCAGTATCAGAGGGAAAGAGAGAGGCTGAGATCTAGTATGAGGGAGAAGGGGATACAGGAAATTAGTTTAAAGAGTATATTGAGTAGAACGTCATTAGATATAGTCTCAAATATTTTGTTATCTTTTTTAAGAGCAAAGGGGCTGGCACGTAGGATTTCATTTCTCCCGGTTTCTGGCCCACACTCCAGTACAGTAGGTGGCGGTAATGGACCATAACGTTGGATGCCAACCGCCGAAGAAGAAGAAGAAGAAGTTTACGTGACAAAACTAGCAAGTATAGTGTAGAGCAGGGGTACTCAACTCTTACCCTATGAGGTCCGGAGCCTGCTGGTTTTCTGTTCTACCTGATAATTAATTGCACACACCTGGTGTCCCAGGTCTAAATCCCTAATTACAGGCGATCAATGAAAAAATGCAGTGGAACTGGCTTTGGGGTCCAGCGTTGAGTTTGAGGGGTGTAGAGAATCATTGTAAACCGCTGGGAAATATATTTTCCATAACTCCCCCCCTCCAAACATTTTTTCAGCTGTTTGAAGCTGGTGTACAAAACCTAAAGTAAAAAACACAAAAATGAAACTTAAGAACGGGATGCATAGAAATAGCACATAGAATAGATATACCACTTCTTAGACTTGCTTTCAATGAGAATGACAGATATATAACACATTTATAAGATAATTTGGTAGGGTTACCCAAAAAGGTATATATTGCAGATTTAAAGGTACGATTTTGACCATATATGGTTAATTACGGGAGTTTTGAAACGCAAATAGCCATGGCTGTGCATGAGCACTGAGGCTGCAAACAATTGGTATTCATCAATCAGTGGGGACTGGTGGGAGGAGCTATAGGAGAATGGGCTCATTGTAATGTCTAGAATGGAATGTGTTTGAGTGCATAAATATAATTGTAAAAACTGGAAACTATGATAACATTTAAAATGGAAACACCCTCAAAGGCAAACTTGTGGCACCCACAAGAATCTGCTTTATTTATTCCTGTTTAGAAATGGCTGTGTCAGAGTGAAAAACTGTGGATAACTTTGTTATGAAATTGATTTAGTATTTCAGTTCATGTTGTCAATCACAGCTAATTCACAAGAAATGAAAGACAAACACATAGGTAAATAGATATCTTGCAAACTTTATTTGATGTTGCATTTAATTTAATCTTCTCTTTTCCGCCCCCAAAGAAAACACATGAAAAAATTGCTATAGTATACTATGGTGTAAATACTATAGTATTCACTGTAGTGTTTTTGCGGACTCAAATCTATAGTGAATACTGTAGTATTTACTGTAATATACTGTAGTATTTACAGTATACTGTAGTATTTATTATAGTGTAGTATTTATTCTTGTGTATTTGTTTCATTATCTTTCACTTAGAAGCTGAAACTTTCTCCTTGAGTAAATCTGCTGGATATATATTAAAATAGCACATTTTCCACAACCTGTAGGTAGGTAGGTAGGTAGGACTGGGGTCTTAACAGATAGTTCAGATCCTCTGCTCTTTTCTATAATATGTAGGGAACACAATATATGGTCTATACTTGTTATGTACATTTCTCACTTATCAGTGGCACAAATTGGGATAGGGGGAGGCGAATGGGCAGGTAATATGGAAATTAAATACTGTAGTATTTACTATATTTAAATAAGTGTGGTGATTTTGCAGACTGTAGTGTTTTTGTGGACATTACTGTAGTATTTCCTAGAGTGCTTTTTTTGCGAATAATGCTGTAGTATTTACAATATTCTACAGTATACTACAACATTCTATAGTAAGTACTACACGTGTTAGAGGGATACTACAGTGTGTAGTATAGAATTCTACAGTATACTCCAGTTTACTACAGAATTCTATAGTAAGTAATGTAGTATTCTATAGTAAACTGTAATATTTTTTCATGTGGAAATTTTATGATTTACAAATTTTAAGGTGCATTTCACATTGGTTTTGGATAATCAATGCACATTTCAGCAGGATATGACAGTTCTGTCAGATAAAGGTGGTCAATTTCTTGCAATCCTTTTTTACACAGAGTCTAACTCTCGGGGGAATTTTTCACAGTTAATGCAGTTCTTTTTATTCCGATTTTGAGTAATAAAATATACACCTGCCTTACAACTTACTCTGAATGTACTATTGCTGGGCAATCATCAGTTTGCACTATATATTCAAAGTTTATGACGAAAGACACATAATGATACCAAAGTGAGTCAATTTAACATTTATAGAGACAACAATTAAGATAAACAGTAAAAATAAAACCTGTTGTGACTTGCAAACTCAGATTGGACTGGATGGATTGTTTATTTTACAAAGAGAAGAAAATTACACATAGTTTGAATATCTGACATGCTCTTTGACGTCAACAAATGTTGTGGATGCAGTTCAATACTTTAAGCAGTCAATTTCTTGTGTGGAGAGACAGAAACGAATGAGAGCATTAGACAAGTGGTGGTAGACAGTGGCCCATGAGCATTCTTATGTACATGACGTTTGTGTACTTTACAGAACAGCACTTTGTAGAAGATGGGATTTTAGATGGCCTCCTTTTCATTAAATTGATACATACTCTCAAGAGAAAGCTGTTGGGATTTGACATTAGTTTAACCAAGGAGATAGTGTAGTATTTACCTACTCTATATCGGCCATGAAGGGCAGCTTAACACTGTGGTCTATACATTTCTCTGATGTATTTTATAGTTGTTTTAGCACAGGACATGTCTCTCAACAAAACTGTGAGTCAAACTTGAACAAAACACTAATTTGGTTCGTCAAGTCTCAGAAACCTCATATTAGACAGGCAGTTTATTTACAAAGTGATAAAAAAAACATATAGCTATAGACATGGTTGGTGGAATTATAGTAGCAAAATTGAAAATAAAAATATTCACTTAAGGTAAATGTGAAATTTGGACAATGTTCAGTCAACTGTGGGTCATAATGTATTTTTCATGTATAGTGTATATTTCAAAATCTTTGCCAAGTCATTATCGGTGCATTCATTCTTCAGATTTCTCATGTAAAACTTAAAAACCAATTAAACTTAATGTATCCCTATCCCCCCATAATGTAACCAGTCCTGGGCTTATGAAATATACAATGTACAAACTCTAAAGAAAGGCCATCTGTGTTGAAGCTCTACAAAAATAACACCATGTTGAACCACCACCTTTGCAGCTCTGGTAGAAGTCCTCTGGAAAGACGGATATTTACAAAAGCCCACAAAAAGGAGGGAATGAAGAGGAAGAAGAGTGAGGAATAGGAGCTGAAGTCATCGCAGAAAAGTTGAGAGGTCCCCAAATGCAACGGTTGAATTCCTCTCGCTGTAAGGTCTCTAAATGGTTACCTCATAATCTCTTTTTTCCTGTAAAGACCAGACAAACACACTCATCAAAGGTTCTTACTGGCCAAACGGTTTACTCTGGGTCATAATACTTCAGTTCATCAGCCACTGCCACCGCATACTTTACTTTCATTATCAACTGTGAGATGTTATGTAAAGGTATTTTCTTTCCCAATATGAAGTTAATAGTAACTATTTGAGAGAGAGAGAAAGAGAAAAAGAGAGAGTGATGAAGTTAGTGAGGGTCAGGGAGCTCAGTGTGAGGAACCCATTAACCCCACAAAGTGCTGACTGAAGTGTTGACACCAGTTTGGTACAGTGGTGCAGTGACAGGTGATACAGTGGGTGAGGTGGATATGAGGTGTGCTCTTTAAGATGGACAGTCGTCATTAGAAGAAGGCCTCACCTCATTGTTCTTTTGCAGGCAGCCAAGGAGGGACAGACAGACAGACAATTAATAATCACAGAACACCTGCCGGGCTGATGGGAGGAAGAGGTGAAAAACGAGGAGAATGAGGAGATTATGGCCCAGTCAAAACGGAGACCAGATTATGGAAGTAACGAATGAGAGAAGCACAGCATCCGCTCACGTCACACAGCCGTCTGAATACCTGCTTAACTAATAGGACATTCCTGCAACACAATATTTTGAATCAAGGGAAATGTTTTTTTAGAGCATGAGTGTTACATTTGTAACAGAGTTGATGAATAGTTTAACAAAACACATTGACATACGGTACCAGTCAAAAGTGTGGACACACCTACTCATTCAAGGGTTTTTCTTTATTTTTACTATTTTCTACATTATAGAATAACAGTGAAGACATCATAACTATGAAATAACACATGGAATCATATAGTAACCAAAAAAGTGTGAAACAAATCAAAATATATTTTATATTTGAGATTCTTCAAAGTAGCCACCCTTTGCCTTAATGAGAGCTTTGCACACTCTTGGCATTCTCTTAACCAGCTTCATGAGGTAGTCACCTGGAATGCATTTCAATTAACAGGTGTGCCTTGTTAAAAGTCAATTAATGCATTTGAGCCAGTCAGTTGTGTTGTGACAAGGTAGGGGTGGTATACAGAAGATAGCCCTATTTGGTAAAATACTAAGTTCATATTATTGCAAGAACAGCTCAAATAAGCAAAGAGAAACGACAGTCCATCATTACTTTACTTTAAGACATAAAGGTCATTCAATAGAACTTTGAAAGTTTCTTCAAATGCAGTCGCAAAAACAATCAAGCACTATGATGAAACTGGTTCTCCTGAGGACCGCCACAGGAAAGGTAGACCCAGAGTTACCTCTGCAGTCTCTTCTCAACATAAACTGTTCAGAAGAGACTACGTGAATCAGGACTTCATGGTTGAATTGCTGTAAAGAAACCGCTACTAAAGGACACCAAAAAGAAGAAGAGACTTGCTTGGGCCAAGAAATACAAGCAATGGACATTAGACACAATGAACATTGGCAATGGACATTAGCACACTTGATGATTGAGTCGGAGGTGTGCATGGCCACGCAGTCATGGGTGAACAGGGAGTACAGGAGGGGGCTGAGCACGCACCCTTGTGGGGCCCCAGTGTTGAGGATCAGTGAAGTGGAGGTGTTTCCTACCTTCACCACCTGGGGGCGGCCCATCAGGAACTCCAGGACCCAGTTGTACAGGGCGGGGTTCAGACCCAGGGTCCCGAGCTTGATGATGAGCTTGGAGGGTACTATGGTGTTGAAGGCAAGGCTGTAGTCAATGAACAGCATTCTTACATAGGTATTCTTGTCCAGCTGGGATAGGGCAGTGCGATGGCGATTGCATCGGTCTGTGGATCTACTGGGGCGGTAAGCAAATTGAAGTGGGTCTAGGGTGACAGGTAAGGTAGAGGTGATATGATCCTTGAATAGTCTCTCAAAGCACTTCATGATGACAGAAGTGAGTGCTACGGAGCGATAGTCATTTAGTTGGAGACTTATATTTCCCTCACTAACTTTAAACATCAGCTAACCAATCGCTGCAGCTGTACATAGCCCATCTGTAAATAGCCCATACAATCTACCTACCTCATCCCCATATTGTTTTTATTTACTTTTATGCTCTTTTGCACACCAGTATTTCTACTTGCACATCATCTGTACGTCTCACTCCAGTGTTAATTTGCTAAATTGTAATTACTTCGCTACTATGGCCTATTTATTGCCTTACCTCCTCATGCCATTTGCACACACTGTATATAGACTTTCTTTTTTTCTATTGTGTTATTGACTGTACGCTTGTTTATTCCATGTGTAACTCTGTTTGTGTCACTTTGCTTTATCTTGGCCAGGTCGCAGTTGTAAATGAGAACTTGTTCTCAACTAGCCTACCTGGTTAAATAAAGGTGAAATACATGAAGAAAAAAAATGTGTTCAGTTACCTTTGCTTTCTTGTACAGGAACAATGGTGGGCATCTTGAAGCATTTGGGGACAGTAGACTGGGATAGGGAGAGATTGAATATGTCCGTAAACACACCAGCCAGCTGGTCTGCACATGCTCAGAGGACGCGGCTAGGGATGCGGTCTGGGCCGGCAACCTTGCGAGGATTAATATGCTTAAATGTCTTACTCACGTCGGCCACAGAGAAGGAGAGCCCACAGTCCTTGGTAGCGGGCCACGTCGGTGGCACTGTGTTATCCTCAGCACTTAACCAGCGTGGCTACCACAGCATTCTGCAGCGATACGCATTCCCATCTGGTTTGCACTTAGTGGGACTATCATTTGTTTTTCCACAGTCCAATGACCCAACACACCTCCAGGTTGTGTAAGGGCTATTTGACCAAGAAGCAGAGTGATGGAGTGCTGCATCAGATGACCTGGACTCCACAATCACTTGACCTCAACCCAATTGGGATGAGTTGGACCGCAGAGTGAAGGAAATGCACCCAACAAGTGCTCAGCATACTCCTTCAAGACTGTTGGAAAAGCATTCCAGGTGAAGCTGGTTGAGAGAATGTCAAGTGTGCAAGTCTTTCATCATGGCAAAGGGTGGCTACTTTGAAGAATCTCAAATAAAACATATCTTGATTTGTTTAACACTTTTTTTGGTTACATGATTCCATATGTGTTATTTCATAGTTTTGATGTCTTCACTATTTTTCTACAATGTAGAAAATAGTAAAAAAATAAAGAAAAACCCTTGAATGAGTAGGTGTGTCCAAACTTTTGACTGGTACTGTACACGGTGGAATCATGTTTATCGTACATTGTGCCTTTGACATTTCACAACAAATCCAACACTCACATTAAATAAAACACATATTTGTACACTAAATGATGCAGATATGAAGGACTCATGGAAAAAGGAATGTGTAAACCAAATACAATAATTGAGACTCAATGTCAAATCTAAGTGCTCTGATAATGTTCTAAAGTGCAGCACATAAAACTAATGTAAATACTAAGTGTAAATATAAATACTCTCTATTGCACAGATTTTTTTGTTATAGCCCATGTGATTTAATAACCATAATTCATAAAAGGGTCCATATGTGTATACATTTCAAAAGCAATTCAAACTACACTGAACAAAAATATAAATGCAACATGTAAAGTGTTGGTCCCATGTTTCATGAGCTGAAATAAGATCCCAGAAATGTTCCATATGCACAAAAAGCAGATTTCTCTAAAACGTGCACAAAAAGCAGATTTCTCTAAAACGTGCACAAAAAGCAGATTTCTCTAAAATGTGAACGGGTGAATCCCGGTTTCAACTGTACCGGACAGATGGCGTTAAGTGGGCGAGTGGTTTTCTGATGTCAACTTTGTGAACAGAGTGCCCCATGGGGGCGGTGGGGTTATGGTATGGGCAGACATAAGCTACAGACAACGAGCACAATTGCATTTTATTGATGGCAATTTGAATGCACAGAAATACCGTGACTAGATCCTGAGGCCCATTGTCGTGCCATTCATCCACCGCCATCACCTCATGTTTTAGCATGAAAATGCATGGCCCCATGTCGCAAGGATCTGTACACAATTCCTGGAAGCTGAAAATCTCCCAGTTCTTCAATGGCCTGCATAACAGACATGTCACCCATTTAGCATGTTTGGGATGCTCTGGATCAACATGTACAACAGCATGTTTCAGTTCCCGGCAATATCCAGCAGCTTCGCTCCCAGTCATGGGAAACCAATAATTTAGGGCTTAATGAATTTATTTAAATTGACTGATTTCCTTATATGAACTGTAACTAAGTAAAGTCTTTGAAATTGTTGCATGTTGCGTTTATATTTTTGTTCAGTAATTAATGGATGAGACTCAATGACTGCACAACTCAATCACATGTGAATGACATGATAATGACACAATGATGGATGAGCTTTAAAGTGTCTTTGAAGCTGACACTGATATTAAGTATTACAAAAATATATTTTTCACCTCCTTCATACAATACTACATTCATCATCTCTCCAGGAACGTAGTTGTCATGCTCAAATTTCAAATGTAAACACATCTGTGCACTACATGTCCCCTATCCACTGATGGAGTGCTTGTGCGGTCCTATTTATCTACTGAAAATAGATGTGATACTCATACAAAAACACATTGAGCTTTAAAGCTAAGTAGACTGTAGTGCTTTAAAAATTTAAAGCTAAGTAGACTGTAGAGCTTCCAAACTTCAAAGCTAAGTAATAGACCTCTAGAGCCAGAATTGGTTGGCAATAGTCCTTGTCTGCATTCATCACAAGACCAGAAATTGAGAGGCTCAGCTCAGAGCTCTGGTAGCTGGGGTGGGAGATGGTGCCCTCTGCTGGTAAGATATGAGATGACAGTCAGGCAGATGGCAATGAGATGGATCAGGACTGGACAATGGTATTCTTGGAGTCCACGTCTCGGAGATTCATGTGCATGACATCCGTACTTACTCCTGTATCATAGATTGGGTTGTTGAAGGCTGACTCCTCTGTCATGTTGTCATACGGCGGCAGGGATGATGTTGGCATTCTGATGGTCTTCCCCTGAAGTCTAAGAGGGACAGAGACACACAAGCACATGTAACAGTATAACCTTAGTACCGTCCCCTCGCCCCGACACGGGCGCGAACCAGGGACCCTCTGCACACATCAACAACTGACACCCACGAAGCGTCGTTACCCATCGCTCCACAAAAGCCGCGGCCCTTGCAGAGCAAGGGGCAACACTACTTCTAGGTTTCAGAGCAAGTGACGTAACTGATTGAAACGCTATTAGCGCGTACCCGCTAACTAGCTAGCCATTTCACATCCGTTACACTCACCCCCCTTTCAACCTCCTCCTTTTCCGCAGCAACCAGTGATCCGGGTCACGGCACCAATGTAACAGTATAACTTTAGTACCGTCCCCTCGCCCCGACACGGGCGCGAACCAGGGACCCTCTGCACACATCAACAACTGACACCCACGAAGCGTCGTTACCCATCGCTTCACAAAAGCCGCGGCCCTTGCAGAGCAAGGGGCAACACTACTTCTAGGTTTCAGAGCAAGTGACGTAACTGATTGAAACGCTATTAGCGCGTACCCGCTAACTAGCTAGCCATTTCACATCCGTTACACACACTTGAACAGAGTCTCAACTGCTCTGAAGCATATAAATGAATTAGCAATTGATGAGTGTTATGTAGTTACTTCCCAATCTCTCATTCTCATACTCACTTTGCAAAGTAGAGGTAAATCCCCAGGATGACTACCAATACAACCGCAGCAGGAATCAGAACGGCGATGGCAATGTTGGTTCCCTCCATACCGTACTCAGGACTAGCAACTGAAAATAAACATGAAACATGCATAACTAGAAATTACCTGAAACAAGTACAGCATAAGTATACTATATATACAAAAGTATGTGGATACGGCTATTTCAGCCACACCCATTGCTGACAGGCATATAACATCGAGCACAGCAGTAGAATGGCCATACTGATGAGTTCAGCGACTTTCAACATGGCACCGTCATAGGATGCCTCCATTCCAACAAGTCAGTTTGTCAAATATCTGGCCTGGTAGAGCTGCCCTGGTCAACTGCAAGTGCTGTTCTTGTGAAGTGGAAATGTCTAGGAGCAACAACGGCTCAGCCGCAAAGTGGTAGGCCACACAAGCTCACAAAACGGGACTGCTGAGTGCTGAAGTACGTAGCGCATAAAAATCGCATGTCCTCGGTTGCAACACGCACTACCGAGTTCCAAACTGCCTCTAGAAGCAACGTCAGCACAAGAACTGTTCATTGGGAGCATCATAAAATGGGCTTCCATGGCTGAGCAGCCGCACACAAGCCTAAGATCACCATGCGCAATGCCAAGCATCGTCTGGAGTGGTGTAAAGCTTGCCACCATTGGACTCTGGAGCAGTGGAAATGCGTTCTCTGGAMTGATGAGAAACACAGAGCCCTGACCTCAACCCCATCGATCACCTTCGGGATGAATTGGAACGCCGACTGCGAGCCAGGCCTAATCGCCTAACATCGGTGTCCGACCTCACTAATGCTCTTGTGGCTGAATGGAAGCAAGTCCCCGCAGTAATGTTCCAACCTCTAGTGAAAGGCCTTCCCAGAAGAGTGGAGGCTGTTATAGCGGCAAAGGGGGAGGGGGGGGCAACTCCATATGAATGCCAATGATTTTGGAATGAAAAGTTCGACGAGCAGGTGTCCACATACTTTTATTAATGTAGTGCATATCTCCTCTATGGCATCATAATACTTCACACTGTGGTTACAACTAGCTGATATACTGTACTTACCATCCAACTTTCGCTCATTCAAATACTGCAAAGAGGATGCTGGATAAAAAGAAAAGCAATTTGAGTACTCAGATAATTTTACACATCATGGAACTGGGCATCATAAGTTATTAGAACTTGATACATGTGTGCAGACAGTGTACCTCTACAGGCGGGTGGTATGCCGCTCCACTGTGACGGGTGTCCAGGGACACAGCGGATGGTGGGCTCCCCCTGCAGCTCATAGCCGGTACGGCAGGAGAAGCTCAGTGTCTCCCCTGCCTGGTAGAAGGCTTTCTCTAAACTCTGCACGCTGGTGGAGGGGGCACCAGGGTTCCTGCAGGGCTCGTACTTCTCAGCTGCCAGGACACACACAGACAGACACACATCATGGCTGTCACTATGGTTGTCTCTATATTTCTTAGACAGCAGAGTACCCTTATTACATGTATAATTTCTAACATCAGTACAGTAAAGCCTGCCACCACTTACTTACACAAGGCAGCTACAGGTCTGCCAAATTAAAGGAAACACCTCAGTAAATGAGGGATATATAGTATGTTGAAAGCAGGTGCTACCACACAGGTGTGGTTTCTGAGTTAATTAATCCCTAAGAGTATATTGACGCACACATGTGTCAATCTAATTAACATAATACAAAAATACCCTTATAAATCTGTCATTTTAAACTAGAGATCTGTTTTTTTGCCTGGGCTGCGTCTCAATCCACCCTTCCGCATCTGCAGTGGAAAGTGGCAGAGCTAGAGCGGTGTTTGTCACACCAGGAGACATCCTGAAAATCGCTCTTCTCACAAAAACATCTGTTTTGCCTACTAACTAATATGACCACTCTATGGAAAGATGAGACTCTCATGAACACGATGATGRTCCCCGTTTTGCTCTACGACCCACCACACATGTCACAGGACTTGTCTGAAGGTAACCCATACAAATCAATGTATATGGAGGTAGTTTTGTGAAAACTAATTTAAGAAGTTAAATATGTGTAAGTTATATATATATATATATATTTCATGAGCTTTCTTATATCTCCTAGATATAGGACAAACACTTCAAAACCTTATTCCTTATGATTTATTTTTTGACTATCTTGTTTGCCATTTATAAATGGGTTATTCAATGTGTTTCTATGTGCTATATAGTAGTAAAGGCCAAATTCAATATGTTATCAAATATTTGTTCTGTATTTTTTTTGATACCTAAAGGAGTCCAAAATTCAAAATCAAATAGCTAAATGAACCATGGTATGACCATCTTAAAATAATTCCATATGTTAGTTTAATGGCTTAGACTTTTAGAGGTTTAGCAGTTAACATCCCATCATTCTTAGGGTCATGTATAAAAATACCCAGTTAGCCATTATTTTGGCTACCATGGCTATAAGAAGAGATCTCAGTGACTATAAAAGTGGGGGTCTCAAAGGAGCATAGGGGGTTTAAAGGGTGTGTGTGTGTGAGAGTCAC
The DNA here is from genome assembly GCF_002910315.2 of Salvelinus sp. IW2-2015. NCBI lineage: Eukaryota > Metazoa > Chordata > Actinopteri > Salmoniformes > Salmonidae > Salvelinus > Salvelinus sp. IW2-2015. Next base: position 52,035,568 of record NC_036860.1, on the reverse strand, counting down.
CAGAGCTCAACCCAGTTGAACACTTATGGGAGATTCTGGAGTGGCGCCTGAGACAGTGTTTTCCACCARCGTCAACAAAAAACACCAAATCATGGAATTTCCCACGGAAGAATGGTGTCACATCCCTCCAATAGAGTTCCAGACACTTGTAGAATCTATTCCAAAGGCACATTGAAGCAGGTCTCGAGGCTAGAGGTGGCCCAACGCCAACAGAGACTTTCAATCTCCATCATTTAAATGTTATGCTTGTTGTTTTTCTTTTTATGCGCTTTGAGCTTTTTTGAAATGCACTATACAAGTTCAAACATTTATTCATTATTATTATATCTGTAACCTAAGTATGCCTAGTAGGTGTCACGCCCTGATCTGTTTCACCTGTCTTTGTGCTTGTCTCCACCCCCCTCCATGTGTCGCCCATCTTCGCCATTATCCCCTGTGTATTTATACCTGTGTTCTCTGTTTGTTTGTTGGCAATTTGTTTTTGTTCGTAGAACCTATTAGCGGTTTTCCCCTTGCTCCTGTCTTGTCTAAGTTCCTGTTTGTAGTTTTTCCCGGCTTTGACCCTTCTACCTGTCCTGACCCTGAGCCTGCCTGCCGTCCTGTACCTTTACCCCACTACTCTGGATTACCGACCTCTGCCTGACCTGACCCTGACCCTGAGCCTGCCATCCTGTACCTTTACCCCACTACTCTGGATTACCGACCTCTGCCTGACCTGACTCTGAGCCTGCCTGCCTGCCGTCCTGTACCTTTACCCCACTACTCTGGATTACTGACCTCTGCCTGACCTGACTCTGACCCTGCCTGCAGTCCTGTACCTTTACCCCTGTTGTTGTAATAAACATTGTTACTTTGACACAGTCTGCATCTGGGTCTTACATTAAACGTGATAGTAGGTTAGGTCTACTGTCTAGCCTAGGCTTACTATGTTATGCTTGTAAATTCTTTGAGACATTTATTTAAGAGGACCACAATGGCCATTTTCTAACTTTTTTTGTAATTCTTAATGATTTTAAATGCATAATCCACGTYTGCTTGTATTGTGTTGTAAATGATCAAATAAATCTAAACGCCCTATTAAGACACTTTATGTTGGTGTTTCCTTCATTTTGGCAGTTAGCTATACCTCGCTTTGTTTTGCGCTATGCAAAAGTAATGATGTTTGACACTGATAGATGCAGCTATGAAAAGGCGCTATCACCACAGAAATAGAATGAGTAGAACATGCTTGGAAGCTCTAATCCTGGCAGTTTGACTGGTAAACTCATGGGTAGACTCGCAATGGCTGCCTGGTATTGTGATGCGATCATTTCCATGGTAATGTGGAATGTTCTATCAACTGATGCTGGATTACTATGGTAATGCATAATGTTAATTCAAATTATGCTAACTGATGCCGCTCATGCAATGGAATCTATTTTTTGTAATGTCAGTTGAGTTGACTCAACAAATCACAGCACAAATTGAACAATACACTTACTGGCACAGAGTTCTCTGAGATATCTAAAGTAATACTGCAGACTTTTAGAAAAACAGCGCTGATTGTTAGAGAGGAGGACGACTATCCTGCTTGAATAAAATAAAAAACACTGTGTGTTTGTGTGTGCGTGCGTGCATGTGTGTGTATTTGACCAGATATAGTTTCCCGACTTACGGTTACACTTGGGCAGCCTCTCGCTCCACTTGGGGTTGGCTGAGTCTCTGTTGTAGCAGGTGAGCAGTGTGCTTCCAGACAGGGAGTAGCCCTTATTGCACACATACTGCACCGTCGATCCCACCATGAAGCGGGATCCCGTCACCATCCTCCGGCTGTGCTCCACATTCCCCGGGTCAGGACACGTCATCACTGATTACACAGACACAACCAGGCAGAAAACACAGGCAAATGGATAACCACTCCAATACATAACCACTACAGTACAATACATTCACAATCATCATTATCAGTTACACCACAGGTGATCAACAGTGGTTCCCTCAATAAAGCGCCAGTCTCATACAATAACCCAGTAGATGACACAGAGCCTTCTAATTAAATATCAGACATCTATCTTCTTGGTCATTAAAAATGAACATGGCTGGATATTGAAGCCTAAGGGACATAGTGCATAGTACATAGTACAGGTGCATCAAAAATTATTACAGTTTACTATAGAATACTAGGGTACTTACTATAGAATTCTGTAGTAAACTGTAGTATACTATGTAATACCATACTTCACACTGTAGATCATGTGTAATAATTTTGTAGTATACTGTAGAATATTATAGTAAATCCCCCCAAAAACAAATACTGTAAATACTATAAAAATGTCTGCAAAATCACTACAGTCCACACAAACACTACACTTATTTAAATATAGTAAATACTGCAGTATTTCATTTCCATATACCCTGCCCATTCCCCTCATCCCTATTTTTTCCCACCTGAGTGAGAAAGCTATATGCCAAGTATAGACCATATATTGTGTTGCCTACAGGTTATTTATACAGTAGGTTTCCTGAAGGAGAACATCCCACACTATGTCAAGGATAAAATAAAAACACTTTAGTAAATACTACAGTAATGTCACCAAAAACACTACAGTAAATACTACAGTATACAACAGTTCGCAAAAACTACAGTAGATACTACAGTATACTACAGTCAGCAAAACCACTACAGTAAATACTATGGTATATACACTACAAAAGTATGTGTGCATTTGCTTGTCAAATATTTCATTCCAAAATCATTGGCATAAATATGGAGTTGGTCCACCCTTTGCTACTATAACAGCCTCCACTCTTCTGGGAAGGCTTTCCACTAGATGTTGGAACATTGCTGGGTGGACTTGCTTCCATTCAGCCACAAGATCATTAGTGAGGTCGGGCACTGATGTTTCGGGCGATTAGGKCTGGCTTGCAGTCGGCATTCCAATTCATCCCAAAGGTGCTCCATGGAGTTGTGCCTTCCCAATCTTGAAAAAACATTTCTGTATGGACCTCGCTTTGTGCACGGMGCCATTGTCATGCCGAAACAGGAAAGGGCCTTCCCCAAACTGTTGCCACAAAGTTGTAAACACAGAATTGTCTAGAATGTCATTGTGTATGCTGTAGCGTTAAGTTTTCCCTTCACTGGAACTAAGGGGCTTAGCCCCGAACCAGAGCATTATTCCTCCTCCACCAAACTTTACAGGCATCCGCTAAACCCAGATTTGTACATCGGACTGCCAGATGGTGAAGTGTGATTCATCACTCCAGAGAATGTGTTTCCACTGCTCCAGAGTCCAATGGCGGTGATCTTTACACCACTCCAGCCGACGCTTGGCAATGCGCATGGTGATCTGAGGSTTGTGTGCGGCTGCTCAGCCATGGAAACCCATTTCATGAAGCTCCCAACGAACAGTTCTTGTGCTGATGTTGCTTCTAGAGGCAGTTTGGAAGTGAGTGTTGCAACTGAGGACAATTTTTACGCACTACGCGCTTCAGCACTCTGCGGTCTCATTCTGTGAGCTTGTGAGGCCTACCACTTCACGGCTGAGCTGTTGTTGCTGTAAGATGTTTACACTTCACAATAACAGCACTTACAGTTGACCGGGGCAGCTCTATTAGGGCAGAAATTAGACAAACTGACTTGTTGTTAAGGTGGCATCCAATGACGGTGTCATGTTGAAAATCATTAAGCTCTTCAGTTTGGCCATTCTACTGCAAATGTTTGTCTATGGAGATTGCATGGCTGTGTACTTGATTTTACACACCTGTCTGCAACGCGTGTGGTTGAAATAGCCGAATACACTCATTTGAAGGGGTGTCCACATACTTTTGTATATAGTGTACTACTCTTTTTCTTGCTACAGTATTTATACCATAGTAAACTGTAAATACTACTTAATACTACAGTAAATACTACAGTATTCACTCTGGATACATTCAATAGCGACATATAAAGTGTTGGTCCCATGTTTCATGAGCTGAAATAAAAGGTCCCAGACATTTTCCATATGCACAAAAAGCTTATTTCTCTACATTTTTGGGCACAAATTTGTTGACATCCCTGTTAGTGAGCATTTCTCCTTTCCCAAGATAATCAATCCACCTGACGACAGGTGTGGCATATCAATAAGCTGATTAAATAGCATGACCATTACACAGGTGTGTTGGGGAAAATAAAAGGCCACTCTAAAATGTGCAGTTTTGTCACGCAACACAATGCTACATATGTCTCAAGTTTTGAGGGAGAGTGCAATTGGCATGCTAACTGCAGGAATGTCCACCAGAGCTGTTGCCAGATAATTGAATGTGAATTTCTCAACCATAAGCTGCTTCCAACTTCATTTTTTAGAATTTGGCAGTATGTCCAACTGGCCTCACAGGCAAACCCTGTGTAACCATGCCAGCCCAGCGCGTCCACATCCGGCTTCTTGACCTGCAGGATCGTCTGAGACCAGCCACCCGGACAACTGATGAAACTCTGGGTTTGCACAACCGAGGAATTTCTGCACAAACTGTCAGAAACCATCTCAGAGAAGCTGATCTGCATGCTCGTCGTCCTCACCAGGGTCTTGACCTGACTGCAGTTCGGCCTCGTAACCGACTTAGGTTGGAAAATGCTCACCTTCGATGGCCACTGGCATCCGTGAATTGTGCTCTTCGCAGTTTCATCTGTACCGGGKAATGTTGTGAACAGAGTGGTGGTGGGGTTATTGTATGGGCAGGCATAAGCTACGGACAATGAACACAATTGCATTTTATCGATGTCAATTTGAATGCACAGAGATACCGCAACGAGATCCTGAGGCCCATTGTCGTGCCATTCATCTGCCGCCATCACCTCATGTTTCATCATGATAAAGCACAGCCCCATGTTCCAAGGATTCCTGGAATTTGAAAATGTTCCAGTCCTTCCATGGCCTGCATACTCACCAGACATGTCAGCCATTGAGCATGTGTGGGATGCTCTGGATCGACATGCACGTTCCCACCAATATCCAACTTCACACAGCCATTGAAGAGGAGTGGGACAACATTCCACAGGCCACAATCAACAGCCTCATCAACTCTATGCAAAGGAGATGTGTCGCCTGCCTGAGGCAAATAGTGGTCACACCAGATACTGACTGGTTTTCTGAGCCACGCCCCTACCTTTTTTAAAAGTTATCTGTGACCAACAGATGCGTATGTATCTGTATTCCCAGTCATGTAAAACCCATAGATTAGGTCCTAATGCATTTAATTCAATTGACTTATTTCCTGGTATGAACTAAGTAAAATCTTTGAAATTGTGTTATATTTTTGTTCAGTGTAAAAGTAGCTTTTTTGTGCTCTCCTAGCTGTGCCATTGAGGAACTAGAGCAAGCACACTTATGGTTGTTTTGTTTGGAACCCAACCCTGCATCCCCGCCCTCACACAATTACTGTTGTTGTCGACGCAATTCAAAAACATCCCAGTATAAATGGCAGTCCAGGTCAGGTGGGCATCATTTGAAAGCCTGTTCTAATGCCAACATGACTAGCTAAGTTATTAAATATGATATTCCAGTGTTAGGCCTTAACAATGCAATTGAGTGAAACAGATCATAATTTTGATGCACGTAGAAAGGAATCATGAGTGCCTTCAGGTGTGTGTGCAACAGCTAATTGTCTTCACAATAGACAAACATAGGCTCATTCTGTTTAGAACATCCAAGCATACGCCATTTGTCATCTTGTAACAGTATTTTTTATATTAATACTTTTTTTAAATGGTGATTTATAAGGGGGTGCAGCAGCAGCCTCAGCACCCCTACTTCCCGCGGCTATGTCAAGATGGTATTTATTATAATCCTCAATGTCTCGTCTTTCAAAATACAGAGAATCCTCTTAATTTACAGCATTTCCCCCACTCAGACAACAAAACATTTGCAAAAGTTGCCCAATTAGCAGGAGGGATGAGGCAACTTCTTGTCGCTCGAGGTGCTGTTTGTCAGTCAAAATCCATACAGCGCTGTGAAGTGCAGAGCCAGAGAGCAGTTATGTCATGTATAGCAGTTACTGTGTTCCAATTTATTAGTGCTGAAATCTGCCATTTTCAACCCGTATACAGTTACGAGTGTAAAGGGCTACAGCTTTTTCATCAAACTTTCCTCTTTTCTTTTTATGTCAGATGGTCCAGCACCATCCTCAGACAATTGCTTTCATTTTTGGTATAATTCTAATTTCTGGAAAAGGATTTAAATAAAGGTTTAAATCCAGGTCAAGTGACATGATCAAACAAAACACAGTGCCCTACCATAAGGCTTGTTGAGGTGTATGCAACATGTTCTCTCACCTGTAGGTGGCAGTTAAAACAGTTTGAGTTGTATGTTTCTCAGTAGACCCCTGAAGCAACAGATTTCAGACAGCAATTACGTTCACACTAGTGGTTTATGAATGCCATTAATTAAATAATGTTCTCACTTAAAACGTCTGGTTAAATTTGGCATGACTATTGCCTTGGTGTAGCAGTGGCTGTAAAACCAAGTGGTACTAAAAATGAGTATCCTGACATTGCATTTTCCTCTGGATTTGAAAACACAGGTTATCATCTGCAGGAAGTGTTGATATCTAACCTGGAGATTATCCAGGCAATGAGGGAGTTATTTTATGCAAATATGGGTTTACATGTATTACTGCGTTTCTATACAATGACCGCAGGTAGGCTTCTTTAACACAGCAAACTGATACAACATGACAATGACATGTCAGCTGGTCCATGGACAAGTAACAAGTAACAGAGGGGTGAATGAGGGATTGAATGGGTGAAATAATTATACACATTAATTTCTGGAGTCTGAAGTATATTGAAGTCTGGCAACTTTATGGTTTTTAATTGTATTGTTTTTAAAATGTATCACTACAATTGAATTGCTTTGAATGTTAAAGTTATTTTCAAATGTTAATAGTATATTTTTTACGTACAGATGTGCCTTGTTGAAATAAATAAATTTAGTTCCTACTGTACATACAGTACCAGTCAAAAGTTTGGACACACCTACTCATTCAAGGGTTTTTCTTTATTTTTACTATTTTATACATTGTAGAATAATGCTGAAGACATTAACACTATTAAATAACACATATGGAATCATGTAGAAACCTAAAAGTGTTCAAAATATATTTTCTATTTGAGATTCTTCAAAGTAGCCACCCTTGATGACAGCTTTGCACACTCTTGGAATTCTCTCAACCACCGACACGGCCAGCTACCAAGGACTGTTGGCTCTCCTTCTCCGTGGGCTACGTGAGTAAGACATTTAAGTATGTTAACCCTTGCAAGGCTGCCTGCCCAGATGGAATCCCAAGCCGCATCCTCAGAGCATGTTCAGACAAGCTGAACTAAACTGAACTAAATGACTGAGTAGCACTCACTTCTGTCATCATGAAGTGCTCTGAGAGACTAGTCAAGAATCATATCACCTCTACCTTACCTGACACCCTAGACCCACTTCAATTTGCTTACCACCCCAAAAGATCCACATCGTACTGCACACTGCCCTTTCCCATCTGGACAAGAGGAATACCTATCTAAGAATGCTGTTCGTTGACTATAGCTCAGCATTCAACACCATATTACCCTTCAAGCTCATCATTAAGCTCTGGGCCCTGGGTCTGAACACCGCCCTGTGCAACTGGGTGCTGAAGTTCCTGACGGGCTGCCCCCAGGTGGTGAAGGTAGGAAACAACACCCTTCAACACAGGGTCCCCACAAGGGTGCGTGCTCAGCCCCCTCCTGTACTCCCTGTTCACCCATGTGTGCGTAGCCACACATGCCTACAACTCAATCATCAAGTTTGCAGACGACACAACGGTAATAATCCTGATTACCAGAGACAGCCTACATTGAGGAGGTGAGGGCCCTGGGAGTGTGGGGCCAGGAAAATAACCTCTACTCAACGTCAACAAAACAAAGGAGCTGATTGTGGACTTGGACTTGGATCGTGGAGCACCCCCTATCCACATCGACGGGACCGCAGTGGAGAAGGTGGAAAGCTTCAAGTTCCTCGGGATTCACATCACGGACAAACTGAAAATGTCCACCCACACAGACAGTGTGGTGAAGAAGGCGCAACAGCGCCTCTTCACCCTCAGGAGGCTGAAGAAACTTGGCTTGGCACGTAAAACTCTCACAAACTTTTACAGATGCACAATTGAGAGCATCCTGTCGGGCTGTATCACCGCCTGGTATGGCAACTGCACCACCCGCAACCGCAGGGCTCTCCAGAGGGTGGTGCGGTCTGCCCAATGCATCACCGTAGGTAAACTACCTGCCCTACAGCAGCCGATGACACAAGAAGGCCAAAAAGATAATCAAGGACAACAACCACCTGAGCCACTGCCTGTTCACCATCCAGAAGGCGAGCTCAGTACAGGTGCATCAAAGCTGGGACAGAGAGACTGAAAAACAGCTTCTATCTCAAGTCCATCAGACTGTTTAATAGCTATCACTAGCACCTTAGAGGCTGCTGCCCTATATACATAGACTTGAAATCACTGGCCACTTTAATAATGGAACACTAGTCACTTTAACTTTAATGTTTACATATTTTGCATTATTCATCTCATATGTACAGTTGAAGTCGGAAGTTTACATACACCTTAGCCAAATACAATTTTAACTGTTCTGGGGGGTAAATGGATAGAATAGTGACGGCTTAATCAAGTCTGGTGTTATTTTTAATCATAAGGATATATACCAGAGGCGTGATTGTCAACACAATGTAAATTCATTTGGTTACGTAAATTGTCAGTATATGTACAGTTGAAGTCAGAAGTTTACATACACCTTAGCCAAATACATTTAAACTCAGTTTTTCACAATTCCTGACATTTAATCCTAGTAAACATTCCCTGTCTAAGGTCAGTTAGGATCACCACTTTATTTTAAGAATGTGAAATGTCAGAATAATAGTAGAGAGAATGATTTATTTCAGCTTTTATTTCTTTCATCACATTCCCAGTGGGTCAGAAGTTTACATACACTCAATTAGTATTTGGTAGCGTTGCCTTTAAATTCTTTAACTTTGGTCAAATGTTTCGGGTAGCATTCTGGCAGAACTGAAAAAGCTTAAGGACAACAAAGTCAAGGTATTGGAGTGGCCATAACAAAGCCCTGACCTCAATCCTATAGACAATTTGTAGGCAGAACTGAAAAAGCGTGTGCGAGCAAGGAGGCCTACAAACCTGACTCAGTTACACCAGCTCTGTCAGGAGGAATGGGCCAAAATTCACCCAACTTATTGTGGGAAGCGTGTAGAAGGCTACCCAAAACATTTGACCCAAGTTAAACAATTTAAAGGCAATGCTACCAAATACTAATTGAGTGTATATAAACTTCTGACCTACTGGGAATGCGATGAAAGAAATATAAGCTGAAATAAATCACTCTCTACTATTGTTCTGACATTTCACATTCTTAAAATAAAGRGGTGATCCCAACTGGCCTAAGACAGGGAATCTTTACTAGGATTAAATGTCAGGAATTGTGAAAAACTGAGTTTAAATGTATTTGGATAAGGTGTATGTAAACTTCCGACTTCAACTGTATGTACTTTTAAATGTAACCTCAACTGCAATCCAAGTCATTTGGTTGTGCTATAGATAAAGCACAGTGATAACACATAAAGTTGTTGTATAAATATAAAATATCTGACATTCTATTTCAATTTGAACTCTGTTCTGCTTTTAAATGGTTGACAGCATAGTGATAACACATTGGGATGGGTGAATAAATGTTGACATTTCATTGATCAACGTCTCAACCAAATATTACTAAAATGTCCATGTTGAAATTAAATGGTGGGCCCAGTGGGTTGTTATTTCCTAGCTTACCTTTCTCACAGCTAGGCACGTCTCCGCTCCACGTCAGGTCCCACTGGCACATGAGGATCTCAGAGCCCTGCACCTCGTAACCTGGGTAACACTGGTAGGTGACCACTGTCCCGTGGATCAAGTCCGGGTGGGAGGTGCTCTTCCAGCCATTGGTGATCTCTGGCAGCTCAGAGCATGTGTCGTTCCTGGGGACCTCTGTGGGTAGCGAGRCAGGCGGGGGCAGGATGGAGGGAGTTGGAGGTAGAGGGGGAAGGAGAGATATTAAGAGAAACAGAGATAGAATGAGCAGGGGATGTTGAGATGTTATCTTTGTCAAAAATGTCCCTCATCTGCACATGGGTTATCCATTAATCTGAAAAAGAAATTAACTTTAAATTGAAATTGATTGCTCTAATGATATAGACTAATCAAATCTACAAATAGGTTGATTTATACACAGCAAGTAAAGCCCAAATGCTATCACTGTACTGATGTGTGTGGTTGATAAAACAGATAAATGAGAATTGAGTCCAGCAGCAGAGCAGTGACAGGCACAGGGACTCCGGTGGTGCGTTCTGCATGTGAATTTGGTTCTGGCGTGTGAAGAGCATGCCATCAATCTGCAGTGATTGCACACTGCACTGTGTGCCAGCCAGAGGGAGGGCAGTGGGTGGTTTGGCACTACCCATTCTGCCCTTCTCTTCTTTCACTATGGCACACAAGGCTGGGGGTGCAACACGCAGCAAATACAGCTGATGTAGACAAAGCGCGTCACATAATTGTGTTTTTGTGTTTGATGTCCCATAATCCTATGCACRGGTGGCCGTTCAGAGGGAGAAGACAGCAGATAAAGCCCTGCTTTTCATCTTGTATCCTGCCGTTCTCTCTTCGCGGTATTACTTTCTATTTAGTAATAATCTACCTCTCCAACTGGTTGCTAACAGCAGCCTCTTTTTGGAGTCTCTCTTTTCAGCCAAGGAAACTTTATTATCATTTTGTTGCCTGTGATAGTAAAAAAAWAAAAATACAACACTGTATTCTGTGTACTGTATGGACAATTTTGCCATAGGAGAATAGAGGTTTTATTTTTTATCTTCCAATAATTCTTCCATTAATGTATTTCTCAGAAAACCGTGTGCAGGTACAACTAAACAGTATCTGAGTAATGTCTCACCAAAGAAGTGGACCACGAAGCCGTTGCCGTAGCCGTAGATGTTGGTAGCAGGGTCCGACTGGAACTGGACGGTGACATCAGCCATGGAGGTGTAGAGCTTGAAGCGAGACCTGGTGCCACTGTACTGACCCAGGATGTTAGCTGTTAGGTCATCACCGTCGTAAAAGGTCAACAGGTCATTCTTACCCACATTGAGCCTGCAAGGAGAGGGAGAAGCAGCAGTCAGTCAACACATCAGAAAAACTGAGGGTCTAATTTATATCTGCATATATAAGAAAAAAGAGTGACAGAGCAGAGGAATGCTTCATTTTCTCCAAAAAGTGACTCCTGAAAAATTATACCAATTCATTGTTCATGTTTCTATCAAAATACGACTGCAGAGAACTGTCAGGGAGGGTGAGAGGCGTCTTGCAGGGAAATGTCAAAGCTTTGTGGGAAATCTAAATTCTGTTTACATTGGATGGATCTGATGTGAAATAAACACTAAATAATTCAGCATTAATTTGCCTCTGTTTGACTCCTCTCCACAGAGCTCTCTCTCTTCCATGAATATGTACTGGAAGATGTATTTGCTGAAGTGAAAGTATAATGAGAACTCACAATTCCTCATTGCCATTCACTCAGGGGGAACTGCATAGTTTACCCCCATGGACAAATGAGATTGCTGAATAATGCCTATACTGGTTAACTGTTGAGTGGTATTGATAGATGGTAGGTAGAGGGAAAGAGCCTKAAACTGGAGAGGTCCTAGAAAGGGTCACATGGTTGAGAGAATAAGATACATGAGTAACCTATTAATCATACTAAGAAAAATAAAACTGCATCATAAGAAGAAATTAAAGTAAACAATGGAAGAAGACCAAATGCTGAAGGAGGATGGACTCCATCTGAGCAGGTCATTGTATAGATAAATACTGTCATTATATCAATGTCAGGAATAGGCCCTGTTTTCCATCATCATTGCTGCAACGTATCTCCATGATGACACACACATAAAACCTGTCACAGCTTGACTTGGGGGCTCAGCTGCCTCGGCCTAACTTCTGAATTCATTAACCTTTCCAGAGGACTTAGACTCATTGCCCTCTCTCTTTCTGGAGCAAGAGCAAAGCTTGACCTTTATTCAAAGAAGAAAGAGGAGAAAGAATGGAAAAATAAGCAGTGAAAAACTAGTCCTCCATAGATGATTTCAGCAGAGAAAGCTCCAGTGTTCAGTGTGCACCTTGGAGCAGGTGTCAGAATAGCTTTGCAGATGTCTGTGCGGCCCACGGAGGAGCCATGGTAATATTCACAGCCTATGTGTAGGAGATCACTTAAAGGACAAATCCACCCAAAACCACTCATTCCTATAATTTAAATAACACTAATATGTGAGAACATTATGTTTCATTTTGTCATTATAAGGTTGGTTGCAAAATTTGAATATCATTATGGAAATCTGTTGCAGTTCAAGTCGACTACAAAACCCACAATGCAATCTCTCTGTACAGATGCCATAGCTGTAATTTGATCATCCTGTTGTTGGCGGAATTTTCCTGCCCTGAAAGTAATGCAAACTTGTATAGTATTCAAGATTTAAAAAGGCTTTTAAAGTTTGTAATTTCGACTTTACATTTTCAGACTTGCCCTAACAAAAAATGTATCTACCCCTGTAATTTTTTTGGTTTTGCTCTAGGATGCCAACAGGCATCACAAGACTCATCTGAAGGTCCCCAGGTACCAGTTTAAAAAATGAATGGAAGTGTACAGTATATGGAGACAGTTTAGTGCAAAAAATAAGGGGTTAAATTCATGTAAAAAAAAAAAAAAAAAACGATAATAATAATAATAAATGTTTCCTGATTATTCTTATATCTCTCAGATATAGGACAGACACTTCGGAACAAACTTCCCTTTAGATTTTTMGGGGGGACTGTCTGTTGCTCCCCCCGGGTTAGATAGGGCTTAGATTGTTTCGTACCAAAAATAAGAGGTTAAATACATGTGCTTAGACTCTTATGTGTCTTGAGCTAGGAATATGGAGAAAAAAAATATCATCAATGGCTCATTCGAGAGAAGACAACCTCCCACGTTACGACATCGGCCAGCMTCGCGATTTAAAGCTGTTTTCCTATTCACTTCCAGTGTAGTGAGAGTGGCTTTATCACAATGCTATGTCATACCGGCCAAAGTTCTGCCTGCTTGAACGACAATAGCTCAGATACACATGTGAACATGAAATGAACCCGGGAATCGATAGAACATCGCTCAGAGATGCACAAAAAACAATATAACATTCAAAATGGGGGAATCTTTCCTTTAAGAGCGATAAAGGAGGGTGGCTCCGTTCTCCAGAAAACCATGGGTAAGAGCAATCTTCTTGTACCTTTCAATCACCTGTCTCCTGCATCCGCTACAATACCTGGATGCAGAATCAATGTGTGTATGCACACGTACGTCTGTCTGTGAGTGTCTCTGTGTTGATGGATTGTGGCAGACCATTTCAATACATTCCTTAAGCTCTTATTAAACGGGGCGATGCCCACAGGGCATCTTAGCAAGGAGGTAGGCCACCGTGTGCCTACCCAGTCTGCCTGCGGACAGATTTGGGCTTAACTAACTCGCCTTCAACTCCAGAATACAAATCAGGGATGGCAAAGACGGAGATCCAAACAAGGTGAAGCCTGACAAAGTACTCCCTCTAGTCTGCAGGACAGGCACAAAATCAAATTAGATCTCCATTTTACCACTTAAACCCTGGGTCGAGGCACTCCAACAGCAAACGCCTGTAGGATGGATGGGAATGAGAGGTTATGGAATTGACAGGTTTGACATGGATCGGCTGCCTTATTAAGCCAGTGTTTAAGTCCACTGATCCAAATGATCACGGGCAAACAACACCATGCACCAGCATGAAGACCAATAACGTTACACATGCACCTTGAAATAGTACTTTATGGTGTTATTTGCCTATGTATGTAAAAGGCATTGGACCAGAAGCTGACAGACCCTTTACTGCCCTGTCAGATACACAAGCAAAGGTAGATTCATGAGGATGGACAGCGACAGAGTGATGGGATGCGATGCTATGTCAAAAACAACAAATGAGCCTTGGGCAAATGTGGAGTAAGCCTGTGGGAAGCTCTGTTGCCGCACCTCCCCAGAAATGTTGGAAATGCCCCCCCCCCCACACACACACGTTACACACACACACACAACACACACAACACACCCACACACACACACACACACACACACACACACACACACACACACACACACACACACACACACACACACACACACACACACACACACTTTTGTTGCTTCCACACAAGTGTACAGGTACTTGAGATTGAGATTGCTCTCAGGGATCCAGCTGCTGTAAAAGCAGTTTTCCTCTGCAGAAATAGAAGCATGCAAAACAGCTGGTCAGAATGAAGAGCATTGTGTAGTATCTTCATTTCCCTGTCTCCATGAGAGGAAAAAAGCTTGAGGCAGGCAGGAGCTGAGCAGAAAGTCATTACTAACACCTCAATCTCAGAGGTGTTGGACAGCTCAAATTTAACTTGGATTGGAATACTAGCATGCTGCCATGAAACATCCAGTGAATGTAGGCATTCTCTAGAAGTGTATCTGTGGACCCATGGAGCAGCTCTCTCAGTGGATGTGTCCAGTCATGAGAGACTGTGGAAGGCTGTGTGCTGCCCTGGTCCAGTGGCATGCTGGCTCTAGTGGGCTGGGCTGAGAGGGTGGGACACTTTCTAAGCAGAGAACCACCAAACACCCGTTCCATTGTTTGAATTCCTCTCCTAGATTTAATGTAAAAACAGTCATGGCTGACAGAGCCTCCCTGGCTGTTCCAGACACAGTGAACACCTCTGAGATGGTAAGTAAACACAGCTCTTCCCTCTCAACCCCGGCTTTATCTGGACTTMAGTTTTTTTTAAACAATTAAATGGAATGAGGTTTTCCCGTTCGTTTAGCTTTCTCTTTTTAATTAGAAAGTTAAATATTGTTTTTTAAAGGCCAGGGCTTTGGTGCATGGGCCAGGGAGCGTATGAAAAATGACTTATTAATGACAATCCTGCCAAATCCCTGTGCCCCCGGGGGCATCACTCACACCATGCTGCCCTGCGTACAGGCACCCTGCCAGCTGGAGAGGAAGAGGAGAGGGAAGAGGGGAGGGGAGGAGACATTCCAAAGTACAGAGGACCACCATCAGTCTAGATCCATCTCTTTATGATGACTATAACCTATAGCACTGACAGTTGCAAAACAGATGCATGAGCCAGTTATCATAGTCAGTAATTCACATGCAATTCCCGGAGCCTCCACTAGAGGGTTTATTTAGACATAGTGACCAATACAGTGTAAAATATTTGGATGACATTTTACATTTTTAATGACTCATTCRCCTCAAAATAATTGTAAATAATTATAGTAGTATGGAAATATTCTAAGATCCCTTTGTAGGTTTAAAATTACTTATATGTTATTAAATATTCAATAAAATACCTTTTCCAGAATGCATCAAACACTATAGAATGGAAGGGATCAATCTAGTCTCCTGACAAAAAATAAATACAAAATACTGTGTGACATGTTTGAGTTTTAATCTGGATATGTGGAATCGTATCGGTATTCTTTGCAGTAATACGTGGCAAATGCTTTCATTTTTTCTATCCTTTAATTCAAATCCAATTCAAATTCTGCTTTCCGTGGTGTGTATCCAATTCAAATTTTGCTTTCCGTGGGGTGTTTCCAATTCAAATTCTGCTTTCCGTGGGGTGTTTCCAATTCAAATTCTGCTTTCCGTGGGGTGTTTCCAATTCAAATTCTGCTTTCCGTGGGGTGTTTCCAATTCAAATTCTGCTTTCAATTCATGGTTGAATTTAATTAAATTCTGAAATTCCCGAATTGACCCTGGTAGCTAGCTGCAGTATGTATGGAGGTTGTTATTGGTGAAACGACAATTACATCTTCACCTGGCCTCTACCGTAGACAAGCCATCCTGTACCCGGCGGTGTGAGTCACAGGCACGTGTGCATGACTGCCACCTGTGCTGCTGCCCGCCTGTCCATGCCCCAAGTGTGCTGTTTTAATGAGCAGTGAGCCAGCCCTCCTAGTTTGGCCTAAATTAATTAATCAGTCCTCATTATGCACACTGTTCCTCAGTAATTGCGAGCACAGACACAGTGATGAATGATAATAGAGGAGAGAAAGGATTCTCATTAACAGGGAAAAGTGTGTGCCCACCCTTATAATGAACCCGGTCCCACCCATCAGAAGTCTTTCCCTTCCTGCTACTCACACATACACAGGTAGCCGCACTCACTTACACCTCTCTCTCTTGCTCGCTCTTTCTCGCTCTGGGACAGTGAGCACACTGGGGACTCCCCACCCGAGACAAGACCAGCGGACTCATTTCAGATAAATGGCCAACAGTGTGACGGTGGGGTATTGCGGGGTCAGGGAAGAAGTGTGCTTCTGCCATGCATGCCTGACCAGGTTGGAGCTTAGCTGGAGTTGGYTAGAGCACGATCAATTTAATGGAAGCTTATGTGGCTAAAAATGATACCAAAATTCAAGGACCAGGGAACTTCGTCAGTCAGTGAACTCTCTAAAGATTTTCACAGCCTTATACAAACAAATTAGTGAATTTTCTTTAAGCTAAAATAAAATAAAAAATAAGATATTGTATTGTCACATATACCATATAGGTGCAGTGAAAAGGGTTGTTTTTACAGGGTCATCCATAAACAGTATCTTAGCTAGACTAATGTTTTCAGATGCAGCAGTTGCTATTGTACTGATTGAGATGCTCTCGAGCAACATGACCCCTAACCAAAGTGTCTGAAATGTTATTTAAACCCCAAGCCCATCAAATAAACCCCACTTGGCTTTATTTCCCCTCTTACTAGCTCTGACTTAGCTGATATCTACTTTATTGAGGAACAATGTACTGACTATGACTGTGATATGTGGTTGTCCCACTTATCTTAAGATGAATGCACTAACTGTAAGTGGCTCTGGATAAGAGCTCCTGCTAAATGACTAAAATGTAACATGTGTATGATTAGGGATGTGTGTGTCACTGGCACACCTTGTCGCTATCATTCCCTTCCATCTGTGGCTCTCATTTGATGTGCCTCACTTATAATAATCCATATGCCAGTGGACAAATCAGAGAGTTTGGGTCCTGTGAGGGGCTGTGAGGGGCTGTATGGGGGGTGGGGGTCGCCCCCATAGAATTAGGAATTCGAATACTAGAATGGACATGAACCTTCTTATGTTGAGATAAAGGTCAGCCATTTTGGTCAGGGAGTTGGTCAGCCATGGTTTGCCAGTGCTGTGATAAGATATTGTGTAAAATAATTAATTGAATGAATGTATCTGCAGTGTATGTTTGTTAGGTAGCTAGCTAGACAGTTTTAGAGGAATGGTTCCATACATTTTTCAAATTAACTGCCAATATTCCATTCAAACGATGCAGTCAATCCACAGCCATACACTGGCTGAAATCAGTAGATGATAGGACTTAGACAAGTTGTAAATGCAACAATTACTGATATTGTATCATATAACAGCACTCTCAGCTTTTTTTTTACATTTACAATCTCTTTACATATATTTTAGATGCTATTTATACAGAAAATGTGTATAAAACCCATATAAACTGTATTCATGATTATATGACAATATTTTAGGTTGACAATCATTTTATTACACCATTTCTGATATATCACATGCCTTTGTTTTATTCTCCTGTGTAAGTAAAATCAGGATTATGCCTCTACTGCCATTTATTCCAATTAGATGGTTTGCATTTCTCCCTGACCAATATGGCTGCCATTTTTACCCCATTCTGGAACTTGGAGGGTTTATGGCATCTCCCCCCTCTAGTAATTTAATAGGATCTTTGCACATTTTTCTCTCTGCCCCATGGCAATATGTGTAGAAACACAAGAAAATTGCTTTAAAACAGAAAACTTTTTTCTAAGTCTCATG
>NC_036860.1:51991614-52017572 GCF_002910315.2 Salvelinus sp. IW2-2015 | reverse complement strand
GTTGGGATTGTTAGAACACTTGGTCCCTAGATATTAAGGTTAGGAAAGTGCAGTAATATCTAACAATAACTGTCGGAAACTCCAGACAGCACAAGCATTTCGCTACACTCGTATTATTATCTGCTAACCATGGTCCGTACACTACCGGTTCAAAAGTTTGGGGTCACAATAGCAAATGTCCTTGATTTTTGAAAGAAAACGCAAAAAAAATCTGTCCATTAAAAATAACATCCAAATATGATCAAGGACATAAACTGAGACATTATTAATGTTGTATATTGGACTATTGTGCTGGAAAGGCAGATTTATGGAATATCACATAGGCGACAGAGGACCCATTTTCAGAACCATTTACTCCTGTTGTTCCAATGGCACGTTTGGTAGCTATCCAAGTTGATCATTTTTATAAGCTAATGATCATTGGAAAACCATTTGCAAATTTGACTGTCTTAAAAAAAAGGGCATTGAAGTGACCCCAAACTTTTTGAACTGTAGCGATGTAGAACAAAGGAAAATTGTATTAAAATATGAATAAAGTGGCGCTAAAATTTACTATTGTTTTTCTGATGTTTTTTGTGTTCATCATTTCTATAGAGGGTTATAGACCGGTGATGGGATCAATTCTAGTGTGCATAAATGTTAATGCATTACCACTTAAACATCAATGGTCAACTGTTAGATGAACTACCTGCAATGTCTATTATGATGGGGTGTGTCAGTATGACAAGTCAAACACAGACTGTCATTCGCAAGTCCAACTCTTGGCCTGTTATAGGGCGTATGATGTTATAGGTCTACAGATGTTTCTTTCAGTCTACATTTAGTGACCATTCCCTTCTTGGAGGCAAGCCGCCCTGCACATTGTTACCCACGGCTATCCACTCACATATAATTAGTACTGAACAGAAACATCTGTAGACCTATAAACATCTTATCGCCAGACAGCCCAAGAGTTTGGGGACTGCCAATGACAGTACGTGGCAATGAAGCACCAGAGCGAAAACAACTAGTCCTTATCTATTATCAAGCGTCGAGTTGACCAAACATAAGTAATTCGAACAACATTTCATTTTAAAGTTAGACGGCAGTGAAGGGCCATGAGGTTAATCTTCAAAACCTGCTGCACATAACACATTTAAATTGGTAATGTAATAAATGACACCAATAATAGTTCCAACATAATTCAAAATATAGTGTCTTTTGCATTTTTTTATATAGAAATATGTTATCCTCTTTTAAAATAATATTATGTCAGATTTTTTCAATTTTAAAAAATTAGTTCATCATCTTCTCTCTCTCTCTATCGTCTCTCTCTCTCTCTCTCTTCTCATAGTCGTCTCTCTCTCTCTCTCTCTCTCTCTCTCCCTCTCTCTCTTTCTCTCTCTCTTCTCTCTCTCTCTCTCTCTCTCTCTCCTCTCATCTCTCTCTCTCTCTTCTCTCTCATCTCTCTCTCTACTTCTCTCTCTCTCTCTTCTCCTCTCTGCTCTACCTGCTCTCTCTCTCTCTCTCTCGTCTCTCTCCTCTTCTCCTCTCTTCTCTCTCGGTCTCTCTCTCCATCTCCTTGATGCACTGGCTAGCTGAGCTGTGAGGAAACTTAAAGGACCAGTGCTCTTTCACAAAAATTTTTCAACAAACTTTTCAAGACAATGTTCACTCACTACATAAGAATATCAAGCGATGTACATGCTGATGAAAAGGTAGCAGATAATGAGTTATGTTTGTTCTGCCAGCCTACATGTTTGTAGCATCTCTCAGACGTTATTACGTCACAGTTTAATCAGCCAGCCATTGGCAGTGACAATCTATCTTTCCTAATGAAATAACATAATGATGGAACCATGGATTGGCAAGATGATAACAAATGAGCAGATATAATCCATGACAGCAAATGACTTACTGTCTACATGACTTAATTACTACAGTAGGCAAGCAGACACTGCAGCAGCCCCTCCAACAATGGGAGTGAGAGGAAGCCCAGTGGCCGCAGGTAGGAAAATAGATTCTGCAAATTTTGTCACTGATGAAACATTTGATCTCAATACAGTTTTCTGTTTCCAAAAATAAAAATATGTTATGGACAGAGGTGGACTAAGTTTTGTTGACTTTAACCCTTTGCCAAAGGTTTAAAAATGCGTTGTTTTAGAGAGTGCAAAGGCGAATTGAGTCGGCTTCCCTAATGGAAATATGCAGATGATGCTAGAACGAGGCCAATAGGATCTGGCTAGCTGGTGCTCGCTCTGCCCACCTCCTTGCTTGTTTCTGCCCACTATGACTAATTTGGTCCTATTGAAGCGAACAGGCTTGGTCTGTCTTTGGTTAAGTTATAAAAATATTTGATGTATTCCTGCAGCTTATGTTCCCACGTTGATAGTTTATACTATGGTAGGAGATTGAAACTATAGTATTCTCTGTAGTGTTTAGAGGACTTTTGAGGACTGAATACTACAAAACACTAGATGAATACTGTAGTATTTACTGTAGTATACTGTACAAATTACTGTAGTTTTTTGCAGACTAGAATATTGCAGTATTTACTGTAGTGTTTTTGCAGAATGTAGTATAATGTAGCATTTACTGTAGTGTTTTTAGGGACATTACTGTGGTATTTACTAAAGTYTTTAATTATCTTTGACATAGAAGTGAGGGGGATTCTCCTTGAGGAAACCTAATGGAGAAATGCTAAAAGTGCACATTCCCCATAACCTGTAGACAGGTCTGGGTTAACTTCTACTCTCTTCAATAACCTGTAGGAAACACAATTTATCATCTATACTTTGCATGTAGGTTTCTCACTTATGGGTGGCACAAATTGTGATATGGGGAAGGGGAATGGGAAGGATAAATGCAAATTAGATAATCTTTTAATCTTGTTTTTGTGGACTGTAGTGTTTTTGCGGACATTTCTGTAGTATTCACTACAGTTTTTGTTGTTGATAATACTGTAGTATTTACTATAGTATTCTAGCATATGCAAAATACACATGATCGAGGGATGCTATAGTGTGTAGTATAGTATTCTACAGTATACTACAGTTTACTACAGAATTCTATAGTAAGTACTGTGGTATTCTATAGTAAACTGTAGCATTCTATAGTAAACTGTAGTATTTTTGAAAAATGTATTTTTTATTTAACCTTTATTTAAGTAGGCAAGCCAGTTAAGAACAAATTCTTATTTACAATGACGGCCTACCCCGGCCAAACCCTAATGACGCTGGGCCAATTGTGCGCAGCCCAATGGGACTCCCAGTCACGGTCGGTTGTGATAGAGCCTGGAATCGAACCAGGGTGTAACGGCTGTCGTAGTCGTTCTCCTCCTCAGACGAGGAGGAGCATGGATCGGACCAAGAWGCAGAGTGGTAAGTGTTCATTATTTAATGAAAAAACAACAAAACACTTCAAAATACAAAAACCAGCKAACGTGACTAACCCGAAACAGTCCTGTGTGGCCCAAACGCTGACACAGGAACAAACACCCACCAAACACAAGTGAAACCCAGGCTGCCTAAGTATGATTCTCAATCAGGGACAACGATTGACAGCTGTCTCTGATTGAGAATCATACCAGGCCGAACACCAAATCCCAACATAGAAAATCAACCATAGACCAACCCACCCAACTCACGCCCTGACCAACTAAAATAAATACAAGACAAAGGAAAACAGGTCAGGAACGTGACACAGGGTCTGTAGTGATGTCTCTATCACTGAGATGCAGTGCCTTAGACCTTTCAATGCTCCTGTGCTACTGCTTCAGGCAAAAACATGATTCACATATGATGAGAAGAAATATGTACCTTATACAATCTCATGGGAGTTAAGCTGCTATATTCTCTGTGGACAGCATGCAGCTAGCGTATGAAACCCATATGTACTTGTTTGACTGCCAAAGAGTAAACATTACATATGCATGTGCACACACGCACACATGCACACACACYCACACATGCACACACACACACACACAGTGTGAAACTTTGTGAAACTTTAAAGAGACTTCACTCAGGAAGATAAGGGAGGCAGGCAGGCTCTCTGATCATGTCCAACTAAACTCGCCCATTCTCTTGGCAGAGTGCTCTGAAGAGACAGCAGAGGATCAGCAGAGCACAAAAAAACTATTGGAGGGGCCGAGGCCTACTGAAAGTGCTGCAGGAGTGTTTGTGTGTGTTTAAGTGGTGAATTACACAGCACGTGTTGTGAGAGCTGGATAAGTGGCTCGGAGTGGTCTCACTGCCAGAAGCATACTTCCTGAAAGACCAACTCTGAGACACACATCACACAGGGAAAGGGAGAGCATGGAGGCTTACTGGCTAATCTGGTCAGCAAGAGGTGTGCGTAAGCTGTGCTGAATATTCAATGGACTGGATAAAAACATAGATTTAATTTCTGACGCTACAACACTCAGTAGGCAACTCCACTTTCCTTTAGGAATAGTTTACAAGTTCTGACGATTATATTGCCTCTCCTCAGTTAATCCTGATCGACAATTCTTATCTGCACCTATGTTATGCAGTAGTTGTGTTACCTGTGCAAAGGGTAGTGAGTGTCTTGTTGTTACTAGGTAGTGTAACAATGTCTCCTGTACCGTCCTGCAGCATGACACGTTGAAATACCGATTATTCTAACTCTTTAAATGTTATAGAGAGAAAAAGCAGGCTATGACCTTAAATGATATGAGTTGATTTAAACTTCAGTGTGACCTCTGCTCATTGAACGCGGAGAGCTGGCACTTAACTTGGGTTCTAGCATGATTCCTCTTGTCCTCTTACACGTGGATGCCCCAGATGCAGTCCTGGCCCTTGTCGTAGGCCTCGGGCCAGTTTGGAGAGGAAACCACCCCGGCCGCGTCTGTGATCTCACACTACACACCAGCTGGGACACACACATAACACACAGTCAAGTCCAATAACTGAGAAACACATTAAACATGGCCAACACTCCCAAAAAGTTAACAAAGACAAACACCTACATACAAACGGACACAGTGTAGGCCCAGTCTCACAGCATAGCCATCTTCAATAGGAAAAACAGTGACAGCATGAATGAAATTACACTTCAGTCCAGCTGAGCTGAATGATATTTTAATAATCTCTGGTTTTGATGTTGGTCTGGGGACTGTGGAACATCTTTTAAAAGCCATGTGAATTCACAGGGGTAAATAAGAGAGAGATAATCAGGGAGAGAATGAATAAAACTGGGCGTTGGCTTCTAAAGCTGTGCACTGGCTAATATCTCAGGTCTTGGGAGACTGGGGTAGCTGGCTTTATTCTGGCTGGGGTTCCTAGATTGTACTCAATTTGCTGATAGAGAATTAGCCAAACTTGAGCTGATGAAATCCTGTGGACTGGGTTTGTAATGGAATGAGGACTCACCCCTGCAGGCTGGCTCTGTCTCGTTCCACTGGGGGTTTTCTGCATCCACACACTCGATGATGACTGAGCCCTGCTCCAGAGTGTAGCCCAGGTCACAGGCAAATTCCACCACCGCACCCACACCACAAGCTGTGTTACTGCTAGTGAAGTTGCCATATTTCACAAAGGGCCCATAGCARGTGCCCTTCGCAAAAGCTGCGGGATACAAATGACACAGGTGGATTCTTTGTTATATTAAGTCAACATCAATCCTCAATTTGACCTTCCTTAGGAAAAGGTAAAGACGTATCAGTGTTGATTCTTTGAAGCATGTTTTCTAGTGCAATTCTACTAAGTTAATGTAATCAACACACACACATACGAGACACACTCACACACATTGCATCAGTACCTTCATATCTGATGGCTGCTCCTGTGGAAGTGACAGTCCCGTCTGTGGTGAACTCTACAAAGAGGTGACGTCCTGTGCTCACCACYCCCTCATTGGGCAGGTACTCCACCTCATAGGAGTCATACACCAGAGGCGAGTCAATGTTGTTCCCATTCTTTATTAGGAGTCTAAAAAACAGTCAAAAACATTGCATAATAAAAAGGGTGAAGGGAAAATGGGACACATTGACTAGTCATTGAGGACTGAGAGAAACATCAAAAGGGAGTGGTGAGTGGTTCTGAAGTGGCGCTCAGTGCTGTAATAAACCTGTGATAACATTCTCATCAACTCAGCAGCCAGCGGCTTCATTAAATGTCCATTTGTTACATAGCCTTGAGACAGTAGTTATGGTACAAAAATGTAATTAAATCTCGGCTCCCCGCGTCTGACTCGCCTGTGTAGTCCCTCAATTAATTTGCATGAGGGAATACAGTTAATGATTTGAAATGACATAAAGCCGTATCAATTCCATCCAAGTCACTCACATATGGGATTTAGTCGCCTAGTCTAAGCAAACATGTCCTTGAGCAATATATGGAGTAAAGTTCCTATTTTGTTGCATTACAACCTGCAATTTAAATAGATTTTTATTTGGATTTCATGTAATGGACATACACAATATAGTCCAAATTGGTGAAGTAAAACGGAAAAAAATAACTTGTTTAAAAAAATAATWAAAAATTKAAAACCTAACAGTGGTGCGTGCATATGTATTCACCCCCTTTCATATGAAGCCCCTAAATAAGATCTGGTGCAACCAATTACCTTCAGAACTCACATAATTATTTAAGTAAAGTCCACCTGTGTGCAATCTAAGTGTCACATGATCTGTCACATGATCTCAGTATATATACACCTGCTCTGAAAGGCCCCAGAGTCTGTAACATCACTAAGCAAGGGGCACCACCAAGCAAGCGGCACCATGAAGACTAAGGAGCTCTCCAAACAGGTCAGGGACTAAGTTGTGGAGAAGTACAGATCAGGGTTGGGTTATAAAAAATATCAGAAACTTTGAACATCCCATTGACCACCATTAAATCCATTATTAAAAAATGGAAAGAATATGGCACCACAACAAACCTGCCAAGAGAGGGCCACCCACCAAAACTCACGGACCAGGCAAGGAGGGCATTAATCAGAGAGGCAACAAAGAGACCAAAGATAACCCTGAATGAGCTGCAAAGCTCCACAGCGGAGATTGGAGTATCTGTTCATAGGACCACTTTAAGCTGTACACTCCACAGAGCTGGGCTTTACGGAAGAGTGGCCAGAAAAAAAGCCATTGTCTAAAGAAGAAAATAAGCAAAACGTGTTTGGTGTTCGCCAAAAGGCATGTGGGAGACTCCCCAAACATATGGAAGAAGGTACTCTGGTCAGATGAGACTAAAATGTAGTTTTTTGGCCATCAAGGAAAACACTATGTCTGGCACAAACCCAACACCTCTCAACACCCCGAGAACACCATCCCCACAGTGAAGAATGGTGGTGGCAGCATCATGCTGTGGGGATGTTTTTCATCGGCAGGGAATTGAAGGAATAATGAATGGCGCTAAATACAGGGAAATTCTTGAGGGAAACCTGTTTCAGTCTCCCAGAGATTTGAGACTGGGACGGAGGTTCATCTTCCTGCAGGACAATGACCCTAAGCATACTGCTATTGCAACACTCGAGTGGTTTAAGGGTAAACATTTAAGTGTCTTGGAATGGCTTAGTTAAAGCCCAGACCTCAATCCAATTGAGAATCTGTGGTATGACTTAAAGTTTGCCGTACACCAGTGGAACCCATCCAACTTGAAGGAGCTGGAGCAGTTTTGCCTTGAAGAATGGGCAAAAATCCCAGTGGCTAGATGTGCCAAGCTTATAGAGACATACCCCAAGAGACTTGCAGCTGTAATTGCTGCAAAAGGTGGCTCTACACAGTATTGACATTGGGGGGGTGAATAGTTATGCACGCTAAAGTTTTGTCTTATTTCTTGTTTGTTTTACAATAAAAAAAATATTTTGCATCTTCAAAGTGGAAGGCATGTTGTGTAAATAAAATGAAACAAACCTCACAAAAATATTTTTTAATTCCAGGTTGTAAGGCAACAAAATAGGAAAAATGCCAAGTGGGGTGAATACTTTCGGAAGGCACTGCATCTAGTCCAACTGGCAACTAATTAGCAACAAATGAAAGCGTCCCACCATTGAGCACGCCCCCCCCCCCCCGCACACACACTTTTCCCCGAGCCTTGAGATGGCAGAATATCATACCTTGAAGGCATTCCCAGCGTGTCCAGAGTGAGGCAATGAGCTGTCCATTCTCAGCTGATGATGTGGGTGTGCCCAAATGGAAATACGGGGCCCTCGTTCAGCCTGTACATGAAGATCTGCCTTCTTTTGTCACTGTCTGAAGTGTTCAAAATGTATGCAGATGATATAGTGGATATGATGCTCACTCATGCAACAAAACAAACAACGCTGCACAAGAAACTCACTACTGTAATGGTCCAGGTTACAAATGGCTCAGGAACTCATGTTTGCATTCAAAGTGAAAAAAACAGTCTGCATGTTCTTCACAAAGGGCAAGTTGATGCACTAGTACCAGATGTCTAGTGGTCAGGGGGAAGATACCAGTGGTATCCGATTTTAATATACCTTGCATCATATTCGAGTTCCAACCTCTCTTTTAAAAGACCGGATGAAAAAGGTAAACTCTAATAACCAACTTCAACCTTTGTCTGAAGCTTGTCGGTGTGAGAACACTAGTTGCGTTATATATTTTGGTTTTGTTGCTTTTTATGTTATGTTGCTCTGTCTGCATGCTACGTGTTGCTTGTCCTATGTTGCTCTGCATGTGCTCCCTGCTCATTGTTTTCCTGTATTGTTAGTGTAATGTTTTGAATAACCTGTCCAGGCAACTGCAGTTGAAAATTAGGCGGGGCCGACTGGCCTAAACTGGCCACTTTTTTAACTTTTGGGAAACGTTGATTAAATGTGCATTGTCCCTGTAAATACCAAATAAATTCACACACACACACACACACACACACACACACACACACACACACACACACTCCCAATCTGCTTCCATCCAGCTGTCTATGTACTCTACCTGTCATCATCCTCAGCCAAAGCCACTTTCTCAAAGTGAACATGAAGCCGATGGCCTTCAGGAGCCTCCAGGACCCAATGGCAAGTCAAGTTGTTGCTGTAGTTGCCAGGGAAACCAGGAGAGATGATACGGCCCAACGTGGCATTTTTTATCATCCCACCACAGGAAGCTGCATTGAAAATGGATTGGATAAGAGCGAGAAGGAGATCGACAGAGATGGAGGGAAGGGTAAAACTCAGAGAGAAAAAGAGAGACATTAAACAGCTTAAATGTCCCTTAATTTCAAAAACAATATTTGTTTTCTGCTCTCTCTTTGCTGAGTAATATCACAGTACATGGGGTTTGGAGGAAGAACATTTCCATCCCTGTGCTGAAAGAGAGTGAGAATGTTTGGAGCTGTGCAGTGGTCTGGCGAATAGGTCTCACCAGGGACTGACCATAGAGATAGTTAAAGGACCAACATTGTATCTGTCACATTATGGCGCTTGTGAGAGCATGGGCAACGCAACTGAGGCCATCTACATTTTGAAGTAGTCAATTTTCTTCTTCTACTATTTTGGTGCATACTGCCACCTGGAGTGTGTTGTTTGAACAGATATAAAGCCTAAGTTGCCGATCTACTGCCACCTGCAGGTATGGAATGTGTAGCTAGGTCCAAATGGGCTGGTTTAGCCCGGTCTCGTCTCCATAGCACTGCTCCCTCTCCCCATACTGGTAATCAGACACCAACAGACCAGGCCTCTCAGCACAACCAATCAACTTTGGGCCTAAATGAGGATGCTAGACTGACATGTTGTAAAAGTTCACCATAGGCCTAACCCACTGGGCAAAAACTGGTTGAATCAATGTCATTTCAACAAATAAAAATATATGTGATGACGCTGAATCAGAGTGGAAAACTGATTGCGAAAAGTAATCAATGTAAAGGAATTTAATCATTTTTCACCCAGCTTTTAACCTAAATCCAATGGCATGGTGAATTTCTGGGGGATTTCATGTTGAATTCATGTTAATTGACAACTTAACCAAATGTAAATCAAATCTAGATGTTGAACTGACGTCTGTGCCCAGTGGGAAGTAGCTTGTATCATTACTATAAAGGGAGGCATGGGCGTTACATGTTGAGGTAGGACGTCGCGCTGAGTGCTATTATTTGCAAAGTGGATATAAATAGTTACCTTAATTAGGCCCACTTACAAGATTTACAAATTATAAACAGGACYAAGAGCAACAAAAGTCAGAACACTAACAACATAAACTATAGGCCTCAATCATTCCTGACAGCAATTTGGTCATAAAGCAGGAAGTATAGCCACACCCTTCCATGTCTGGCTACAACAGGACAATTTAGTTTTAAYTGGGATCCTTGGAATGTCTGGATTTTGCTCATGCGCCTGATATTGTCCAATCGCAATTCAGCATTCAGGGTTGGTTTAAACCAGAGCCATGTATTTAAAGTTGGGCCATTGAGGTTTCTGTACTATGATGCATTTACATGACCCTACACAAAGTGGTATTCAAAGTCGGGGTCACTGTGGGGTTGGCATATAAACCAAAACACAAAAACAAAATAATTTGGAACAAAAAATGTAGAGTACAGATTATTTTATAGAAAGGGAAAGGGGGATACCTAGTCAGTTGTACAACTGAATGTATTCAACTGAAATGTGTCTTCCGCATTTAACCCAACCCCTCTGAATCAGAGAGTGGGGGGGGGGGGGGGGCTGTATGGTACAACACACAAAAACGCTTTTGAGAAAGATTAGACATTTGAAAAGTACAATTTTATGAGTAAATTATGAATTGAAGGTTATTTGTTGATGTGATTATTAAGAAAATGTGGTCCTGCTTTTTGAATACCACTGCCCTAACAGGCATTCTATGGCAATCATATTAGTGTAATACATGAATACTAGAATGGGCATCATGATGCATTACATGACACTTCAAAATTCTATGGAGCCATGCTAGTATAACAGATGCAGGCTGCTTTTAGCAAGTACCGCTTCCTCCTGATTCAGCTCACACCGAGGCTCAAACCAGACTTCTGCTTTCCTAGGCACATGTGACCGCCCTCCCAAAGCGTCTTATCATGTTGGCGCCACCGAAAGTTAGCAATTAGGTGGCGAGCAACGTTTCACAACATCCCCATGTGCTACACTGCACTCATAAAACTTATTCACAGCGACCATAGTGTTGAGCTGAGCACAACTTAGATCCGGTCAGACCCAGTGAAACCGTGATGTGCTGCTAACAGTATATCTTCCTGCCTGTCCCCATCCCGGACTGGAAACTAACAGTATATCTTCCCGTCCTGTCACCCATCCCTGATGGAATAACGTATATCTTCCTGTCCCTGTCCCATCCCGGACTGGACTAACAGTATATCTTCCCTGTCCCTGTCTCCATCGGACTGAACTAACAGTATATCTTCCCTTCCCTGTCTCCATCCCGGACTGGAACTAACAGTATATCTTCCTGTCCCTTCTCGACTAACACAGTAATCTTCCTGTCCCTGTCATCCCGGACTGGAACTAACAGTATATTTCCCTGTCCCACTGTCCCCATCCTGACTGGAACTAAAGTTATCTTCCTGTCCCTGTCTCCATCCCGGACTGGAACTAACAGTATATCTCACTGCCTGTTCATCCGGACTGGAAACTAACAGTATATCTTCCCTGTCCTGTCCCCATCCGGACTGAACTAACAGTATATCTTCCCGTCCGTCTCCATCCCGGACGCGACTACAGTATATCTTCCTGTCCCTGTCTCATCCCGGACGGAACTAACATATATCTTCCCGTCCCTGTCCCATCCGGACTGGAACTACAGATATCTTCCCTGTCCCTGTCTCCATCCCGACTGGAACTAACAGTATATCTCCCTGTCCCTGTCTCCTCCCGACTGGAACTAACAGTATATCTTCCCTGTCCCTGTCCCCATCCCAACTGGAACTAACAGTATATCTTCCCTGCCCTGCCTCCATCCCGGACTGATAACAGTATATCTTCCTGTCCCTGTCTCATCCCCCGACTGGAACTAACAGTAAACTTCCCTGTCCCTGTCCCCATCCGACTGGAACTAACAGTAATCTTCCCTCCCCCCTTCCCCACGACTGGAACTAAAGCTAATATCTTCCTGTCCCTGTTCCCCATCCCGAACTGGAACTAACAGTATATCTTCCCTGTCCCTTCCCCATCCCGAACTGAACGAACAAGTATATCTTCCCTGTCCTTCCCACTGGATATTTCCCTCTCCATCCGACTGGAACTAACAGTATATCTTCCCTGTCCTTGTCCCCATCCCGGACTGGAACTAACAGTATATCTTCCCTGTCCTGTCCCATCCCGGACTGAACTAACAGTATATCTTCCCTGTCCCTGTCTCCATCCCGGACTGGAACTAACAGTATATCTTCCCTGTCCCTGTCCCCATCCCGGACTGGAACTAACAGTATATCTTCCCTGTCCTGTCTCCATCCCGGACTGGAACTAACAGTATATCTTCCCTGTCCCTGTCCCCATCCCGGACTGGAACTAACAGTATATCTTCCCTGTCCCTGTCCCATCCCGGACGGAACTAACAGTATATCGTCCCTGTCCCTGTCCCCATCCCGGACTGAACTAACATATATCTTTCCTTCCCTGTCCCCATCCCGGACTGAACTACTGATCCTTGCTCTAACTCTTTATGTTAGCACCCCATTCCAGTACATGGGTAATATTTAAATAATTAAATGTATGTCTAGAATTAACAATACAAAAACATCTAAAAGTTAGCCAAAACTCTCTAAATATATGGCTCTGATTAAAATATTGAACTTTCGAACAACCTATGTTTGACACACCTTGCGCCCCCTGGAAAAAAATACCCCTTGGTAGTATTGCAAGGGAAACAAGTAAGCATTTACTTTGATTTTAGCTAATCATATCGATTTAATTGCTTACCATGATTCATTTTTGTAGTAACATTTAATGAACAAATCCATGAATGGAACAGAGTAATATTAGTGTGGAGGAAGTAATCGTTGTGCGAGTGCGACCAAACATTTTATTTTCTTATGACATGACTTATGACAAAAATGTGTACCACAGGGCACAGGCCTGCTATTCATATATATGAACATGTATTATTTCCCCATACTATGCAACTATTGTGGGAAACACTCTTGTGAAGAAGAGTAGGCTAGACATGTTAGTCTAAGTAACAAGGGCATGTTTGTTACAACTGCACTATTGCCCTTAACCCTGGATTTATATTAAACAGCCTGAATAGCAGGGATGCGGGTTACAGAAAGAGAATTAAAGTACACAGCAGCAGTAAGCCAGACACCTGATAGGCCTACCAAATAGAGCACACAATAAACCCCCATTAACCTCTGGGCAGTGGTGCCAAATAACATCCAGTCCATTTAAACTGAGTTAATTACTTTAATCATTCAGCTGAATGGTTATTTTCCTCAGTTGTCAGTCTCTGTGGTGTTCTCTGAGGGGTTACTATAATTTCCCATTGGTTCTCATAAGCAGATGAATGGATCCTGGAAGTTGATGAGCTGAAGTCTGTGTGTGTGTCTGTGCATATGTTCTGTGTGTATGTGTGTGTGTTTGGCAGAGAGAAGCAGTGTTGTTGTCTCTTACCCAGGCATTTTGGCTCCTTGCCACTCCAGTAAGGTGTAGTGGCGTTGCGACAGGCGAGCATGGTGGGCCTTGCAGCGGTGTAGCCGGTCAGACACTGAAAGTAGGGCCTCTCCCCAGCAGGAGGTGAGTCACTGATACCTCCCCGTTGGCTGGCTCCTTAGGGAAGGCACAGCTCAGCAAGAAGGCTAGAGGGAGGGAGGGAGGGAGGGAGGGAGGGAGGAGGGGAGGGAGGGAGGGGAGGGAGGAGGAGGGAGGAGAGGGAGGAGGAGGGAGGGAGGAGGAGGGAGGGAGGAGGGAGGATTTAATGCCAGGAAGAATGTAGGAACGGGGGTTTGATATTATTTCTCTTTGTGAATTTTTTCACCATGGTTGTTCGAAGTGGAATAAGTTGTTATCTCAGTGCTACCATTTCACTTGAATTATACATACAGTAAATCAATGGACAGTGTAGACACACACACACACACCCACACACAGAGTACATGTTGTGTATGAAGAATGTACTGTAATTGGGTCGAGCAGGGCTGTTTTGATCAGTTTTCTACTTGGGTTATAAATATTCCACTCCAATTAATTGCAGTTTAAAAGTACATCTGCAAATAGATTGTGACATGTCTGCAATCGCTAATGAGTTTCAGTGTGCTGCAAAGTCTACACACACACACAGCTATGGCACGGAGATTTAGGTTTGGTGTACAGGGTAAAAGTAGAGTTGTAGATCAGTTCCATTTCAGAGCTGGTACTTTAATGTGATAGTGTGGAGAAGAATTGTCTCTGTACCAGTTGTCAAAGCGCTGTGAGTCCAGCGCAGCAAGATGAATGGGCTTCAACTTCCTCTGCGTCCCTGTCCCTGTCCTTAAACGGATGGTGCTACATGGGATGTATGGTAGCAATCATTAGTTGGCGTGGATGATGGATTGAGCTAACCGTGTCCTTAATGAGCGCTATATAACAGGCCTTTCTGTCTGTCGGAGCGCAGGCCCTCTCTGCTCTGCTCTGCCTCACTGGCGCAGCATGCTCTCTCTCTGAAATTATGTTCTTGAGGTCCAGTGCAGATAACACCAAAACCTTGCATTTATTGAAAATACACCATGGAAGCAAAAATATAATTTTAACAACACTGGACCTAAATTAAAATAATGGTGACTGACAGAGGTGGTGTAAGATAAAGCATTAAAATACTTCACCCAAATCCAGACGGCTGATGTTCTGAAATAGCTGCAAAATCTGGGTCCCTACAAATCAGCTGGGCTAGACAATCTGGACCCTCTCTTCCTGAAATTATCCGCCAGCATTGTTGCAACCCCTATTACTAGTCTGTTCAACCTATCTTTCATATCATCTGAGAATCCTAAAGATTGGAAAACGGCCGCGGTCATCCTCCTCTTCAAAGGGGGAGACACTCTAGACCCAAACTGTTACAGACCTATATCCATCCTGCCCTGCCTATCTAAAGTCTTCGAAAGCCAAGTGAACAAACAGATCGCCACCATTTTGAATCCCACATACCTTCTCCGCTATTCAATCTGGTTTCCGAGCTGGTCATGGGTGCACCACAGCCACGCTCAAGGTACTAAACGATATCATAACCGCCATCGATAAAAGACAGTACTGTGCAGCCGTCTTCATCGACCTGGCCAAGGCTTTCGACTCTGTCAATCACCGTATTCTTATCGGCAGACTCAATAGCCTTGGTTTCTCAAATGACTGCCTTGCCTGGTTCACCAACTACTTCTCAGATAGAGTTCAGTGTGTCAAATCGGAGGGCCTGTTGTCCGGACCTCTGGCAGTCTCTATGGGGGTGCCACAGGGTTAAATTCTCAGGCCGAGTCTTTTCTCTGTATATATCAATGATGTRGCTCTTGCTGCGGGTGATTCRCTGATCCACCTCTATGCAGACGACACCATTCTGTATACATCTGGCCCTTCTTTGTACACTGTGTTAACAAACCTCCAAACGAGCTTCAACGCCATACAACACTCCTTCTGTGGCCTCCAACAGCTCTTAAATGCTAGTAAAATGAAATGCATGCTCTTCAACTGTTCGCTGCCCACGCCAGGCCGACTAGCATCACTACTCTGGACGGTTCTGACTTAGAATATGTGGACAACTATAAATATCTAGGTGTCTGGCTAGACTGCAAACTCTCCTTCCAGACTCACATTCAGCATCTCCAATCCAAAGTTAAATCTAGAATCGGCTTCCTATTTCGCAACAAATTCTCCTTCACTCATGCTGCCAAACATACCCTCGTAAAACTGACTATCCTACCAATCCTCGACTTCGGCGATGTCATTTACAAAATAGCTTCCAACACTCTACTCAGCAAATTGGATGCAGTCTATCACAGTGCCATCCGTTTTGTCATCAAAGCCCCATATACTACCCACCACTGCGACCTGTATGCTCTTGTTGGCTGGTCCTCGCTACACATTCGTCGCCAAACCTACTGGCTCCATGTCATCTACAAGTCTTTGCTAGGTAAAGCCCCGCCTTATCTCAGCTCACTGATCACCATAGCAACACCCACCCGTAGCACGCGCTTCAGCAGGTATATCTCACTGGTCATCCCCAAAGCCAACACCTTCTTTGGCCGCCTTTCCTTGCAGTTCTCTGCTGCCTATGACTGGAACGAATTGCATAAATCACTGAAGTTGGAGACTTATATCTCTCTCACTAACCTTAAGCGTCAGCTGTCAGAGCAGCTTACCGATCGCTGCAGCTGTACACAGCCCATCTGTWAATAGCCCATCCAACCAACTACCTACCTCATCCCCATATATATTTTTTTTTCTGCTCTTTTGCACACCAGTATTTTTACTTGCACGTCCTCGTCTGCACATATATCACTCCAGTGTAAATTGCTAAATTGTAATTACTTCGTCACTATTGGCCTATTTATTGCCTTAACTCCTTACTTCATTTGCTCACTCTGTACATAGATTTTTATATTGTGTTATTGACTGAACGTTTGTTTATCCCATGTGTAACTCTGTGTTGTTGTTTTTTGTCGCACTGCTTTGCTTTATCTTGGCCAGGTCGCAGTTGTAAATGAGAACTTGTTCTCAACTGGCCTACCTGGTTAAATAAAGGTGAAAAAATATATAAAAAATAAATAAAAACATATAGTAACAATGCCTGTCTCTTGCCTAACTCATAGAGATCTACTGTACAGATGTAGGATCTTAATTTGATCACCCTGTTGCAGGGKAACTTTACTGCAATGCATGAAATGTAAAACTTGTAATGTATTTGAGGTTTAAAAAGGCTTCTGAAGTTTTTCCATATGAAAAATGCATCACCCCCTACAAAAATGTACATGAATTATAATCCACATAATAATTCATATTTCCTGTTGCTGCATGATTATTTTCCTGCTGTAGCAAACTGGCTCAAATTAAGATCCTACATCTGTAGGTGTGATGATACCAAGAATGTGTTTTATCTGATTGTTTCATCTGATTGCTGTTTCTAAATAACAACATTTGTGAATATTTTGAGGATAACAAAGCTGTTAAATAGCCTGTGTCTACAGAGCCTTAAGCACTAGTAGGCTAAGTGTGACAGCCAGCTTCGAAAAKAGAGAGCAAAGACAAGGACCCTGTGGAGGATCCCAACTGTTTAGTATGTCTGACTCAATCCTTTACTCATTAATATGATTTGGAGGAACAGTCGGAGTGGAAATAAGCTGTTAGGTTGTGTCAACACGCAGGTGGAAATATTTCAAACAAAGCTCTCAGCTCAGCTCTCCTGCTGTAGACCAGTCACTACCTCCTCCTCCTTCTGCTCCCCCAGACATGGGAATAAAAGGCACAGTGTAGAATGCTGAACCTGAGACAACCACTGTGGGGGTTGAGTGTGCAGAGACTGAGCACGGGAGCATTACGCTGTCGCAACATAAAACGTTTAAGCATTCCAGAACCCATTCAAATGGTATAATCACTGCTCTTTATTTCCCTTTCTTCTCATGGCTGCATATGAAAATCGACATTAAAGCTAACAGTTTTACAGCCCTCTGCCGCCCGACACGAGGCATTAAGGAAAAGTACACTTTGGAAGGCAATTTAATTTCAACCCCTCTCCCTGCTTGCCAGAAGACATTTGGATATTAGTGCTGAAAGTAGACGATGCTCTCCCRCAGCAATCAAACTCAATAAGACTGACAGAGGCAGGGGTTTTAGTGTCTGTCTATTTACTAAGGATTCACTTTAGCTCTCTTCATGTTGTGTACTATACATCATTGTACTTTTTGACACCATTGTGCAGTGTGGCATACTTTGCAGGAAGTCGTTTAGTGTATTTGATGTACCACATGTGGTTTAAAGTCGGTGTTAAAGTGTGCAGCAACTATGATTTATCCCAGGATGCCCTCATAAACCTGTACACAACTCTGTACATAACTCTCCCGGGTGTAATAGTATGTTAAATCATTATCTTACATGGCTGCCTCAGCACATCAACAACTGCTCAAGGGGGGCAATAGTAAACAATAACATGTGTCACTCAAGACGATCATTTATTGTTTACATTAATGCTACAGGAACAGCACAGAACTGATAAAGAGAAAATGATTTGCTTGCGACACTGCATTCAAGAGCTTATACTCTAGATATCTCTCATAGCCTAACAAGATTCTCTGTAAGTGTAGAGAAACAATGGTTTTATAAAGGCTTGTCTCTCGGAATGCGGTTCAGACTTATTAACACCATATTGAAGGCCCAACAAACCAAGTTTTGTCCTCCAGCTGTTGAACCATTATTAATCAAATACCAATGAAATTTCAACACATACAACTTAAATTACAAACCACCTCCTTAAGAAATGCCTTAAGGTTCAGTGTGCTATCATAGGTTATAATAAAAATAGCACACTGATTTCTCCCACACTAACATTTCCACCATGATGAAGCAGCCAGCCAGCCAGCCAGTCTTCTCTCTCTGGAGTAAATCAATGAGATGCAGAGTTAGAGTCCAGCTGCCCTAGGTCATCCATTGAATTCTTACTTTATCACTGGCTCCACTGAGCCCAGTTATTGCCATTATCATACCACCATTTCATATTTGTTGAGCCTGTACAGTTGGGATGCTGCAGGCAGAGACAATCCCCTAAGAATTAAATTACATGCAGCCTCCATTCCATTGTACTTCATCGTAGAGGGCCATAAAGCCTGATTGTTTTGCTATTACAAGTAATGGCACCACAGTAAACACAGAGGCAGATTAGCTGATGGTGGGGCCTCAGGCAACAGATGCTGAGGTAATGTCCCTGGTTATTCTGCCCCATAAGAGAGAGAAGATAGGGGGGAAAGAGGAGGGAAACAACTGGAAATGTGGTCCTMACCTCTGCCATCAGTGACAGCTGTAATGGGAGTTTGAATGACATCCTATCTCATCAATGACCATTGCCACTTTATCAGTCAAGGATCAATAGGTATTAACGCACAGAGCCAAAGCGGAAAAAGGATTATCACTAGTGGCAGTGGTGGCTAGGTTTGACCACCACTTTGGCATTAGGGCAGGCCATACTAATCACATGCCTTTGGACTGACATGTCACTGAGTAAAATAATGTATTGCTAATAAACTTAGTATTGACTTAACCTCTAACCTATTATGGTAGGCTCAATTTGCAATTTATCATGTATTAAGAATTGTATGACAGTAAATCAATGATATTGATGATGAGGGTTACAACTCATAACTGATTCATGGCAACTAAATCAGCAGTAATGACAGGGTGGAGGGCAGCAGGGCAGCATGGCAGGCTATGGCATCAGTTGTAATGTAATTTGGTGCTCTGGAGAGACTCACTCTACTCATCAGTCTAGAGTAGACTAACCCTCATTGATGGGACCGTGCCGGCTGCAGTCTAAAGTTACTTCTCCTTAATAGCATTTATTGAGCAGTTGACCGTTGGAATTAAATGTTTAACCCAACCACATAAATATCAATACATCACAGCAGAACTGTGGTGGGGCTCTCTCAGATTGAACCTCTCTTCCCAGGGACAAGACTATTGATCTTTGTTTAAGGGTAATGTTTCATCGGAGAACTCGTACAGAGCAAGACTCACATGTACTTAAAATCAGAGTAATTCACCAGACCTTTCACTTAGCCTTCAAGGGCTGTTTCCACTCTGATGCTGATGATGCTGAACCACAATATCCACTGGGCATGGAATCAAACTGTATCGGAATCGATCACAGAGTGTTACCTATGAGACTGTGGTTTAACACACATTTGTAAAGTGTGTAGGCAGTATGTGTATATGTGAGGGCCTTAATGCTCTCAGTTGACATTTGAGTGGATGGCTTTTCTTTGCAATGTGAAATATTCCACGCATACTGACTTGGTGGAGGTGATAACTTGTTTTGGCTGGGGTATCCCTCTGCTCTGCAGCCCTCTCCAACCCTCTCCTAACCAAGTCTATGGAGTCTCAATTTTACATGACCAGATGAAAAATGCATCTCTCCTCTTTGGCCTGAGTATCTGTTATGAAATGCAGAGAGAATTTGTTTAGTGCTCTGCCCATCAGAACACATTGAGGATAATTACATGCAGAGTATATTGGCAGGGTGGGAATATTAGATTGGTAATAAAATTATACTTGCCCCCCTGTAGTAATGACCAACTCTGACCAGAGCAGCAGCCTTGCACCGGTGATGGCTGGCGTCTAGCTACCATTTTCCATTTTGGGGCATCAATGTTTGGCCAGTGTTAGTCACACTGGGAGTCCTCCCTTCCCAGCTGCAGCCCCCAGGGAACCGTGTAGTAGTGGGAAATCAAATGGCTGATTAAGGAGTTAGAGGAGGAAATGTTTCTGCCCTCCTCTCCCTCCCCTCTGGTGTCACACCAACAGATGTCTCCATTACAGCAGATGAGACACACTGAGAGACACATGGCAGAAACCTCTATGAATAAGCTGCTGTTGTCCTCATCAGACAGTCAACGATACAGTTCTCATCCCCCATGCTGAAAGGTGGTAGGATACAGTTGAGTGAATTTGTGTATATGATTACTGTAAGTGAGAGTAGTTTCTACATGTGCCAAGATTAAATGTCTCTGTCCCTCTCTGCCCCCTCTCCATCTCTTTTGTAACAAGCAGACATGTTATTGTCATTCCACTAGGGACCTGTTTTTAAAGTATTAGGTGAGTATGTTTATTCTGTGTTACCATTTAATTAGCTAGTAAATAAATTATTAAACCAATTGGTGTTATACTGAATCATAAGTAAGGCTCGGGTTTTTGCAGATGCAAGGAGGTRACGAATGTTCAGAATGATGATATGATATCAGGTTATGATTAATAAATTGACTGTTTATAGATGTAATAGGTTAGAGTTTATTACAGTACCGAATACCTGACCGTATGCAGATGTATTCTAATTCTATTTCAAAGATTTATAGACTTTTTCTCAATCCAATCCAAGAACCAAGTTTCGACCTGTCTAGACAGTCATTAAATGTCGACCTCAGTATGAGGGATCAGGGAAGTCATAAAGGAATTGCAAGAGGGCTTAGTTTAAGTTTGCTTTCACCAATATTTCAGCCTGAGTGTCCCCTCTTTCCTGTATGTATTGCACACACACACACAACATTCTCAACCCTTAGGAGAGTTGAAGAAGACTAGATGCAGGCTGTGACACAGACACATCATCACTCCCCAGTGGTAACTGTGTTGCTACTATTACTACTGCAGCATTCATCAGTGTCATCTCAGCCACAGCCAGGGCCTTCTGCAGATATTAATTACCTAGAGATGAGATCTATCTCGCTACAGATCTGTCTCCTTCTCAACGCTTGTCCCATCACATTTTTAACACCCCATTACAATGGACAAGGTGATTGCGCACACCATGAAGATTAACACAAATCTAAATCCTGATAGCCTTTGAAATTTGCTGTCATGCTTGTGGAGTAATGGTTATAAATAGATTAAAGAGTAGCATTCTAATTGCTCCAAATGTCCTTCATGGACAGAATTTGTGGATGTGCATAAAATGAGACTATTAATATAAGGATGATGATATCAAGCGTGACAGAGAGAGAAGCTCTGCAGGTACATATTGGAATTTGTTTAATTTAGACAGCAAAATATTTTCTGAAAAGTACCTTTTTTCTTGAGAGTGATGATTTCAAATAGAAATTTCAAATAGTGTGAAAAGCATTTATCATTCAAATTCAGAGCTGCTGTTCCACAACATTAGCTCTGTAGAACTAATGAAATCCCATATGTTATGATGACTTTATAGGCTCCCATTGTTGCTTTGCCAAGAATAAAAAATGACATGAGCGCAGTGTGAAAGTGTGTCATACTGCCATAGTGTTTGATATCAATTAGAGAGAATTTAATACCCTGGCATCAAAATTTGACATAACACCTACATCACTGAATGATTTAAACATGTGGTTGCCTGCACCCCAACAGATGCACCCCAATGACTTGAGTCTGAAAAGCCCTGCTTTGAGGATTTAGTGAGGGAGTTCTTTACTCAGTGCATGAGGATAAAGCCCAGATTGTTGGGCTCACAGTTGTCTGAGTATGAGGGGAAATGATGATGTGCTGCTGAAGCCAGAGAGAGCTGATCAACAGGACACCCTGCATTGTCTGCCCTCATGCAGGGGGATTAACTAACGTTATGGGTGAGCGCAAAGTCATTCACTGAGCAAGGATTTTGTTTATTGTTGGGTGGTGCTTTACAAAATCAGTCTGTTTCACCCTCAGCAGGATAATAGGAAAGAAGATGACTTGTACTTAGAGCAAGGTTTATTATTCAAATGTGATGTACTGTTTACTATTCAGTGAGTAGGTGTTYATACAATGCTGTTGTTAGTACAGACCTGTGATATTTCTCTAATATCCAGTAGGTGATGTTTTTTTTGTTACATGATGGATCGCCACTCAGTAGCATGTATTGTACTCTAATTGCTTATGAGGTGGTCTCACTCGTCTCTGACCCAAAGAAAATGTTCTGTTTCTCCAATCCTTTACTTTTGGATCTCCATTCACCTCTCTCTCTCGTGGTCTGTTTGCCTCGAGTCTCCCGGCCACGGCTGCTATTCTCCTAATTCTTGAATTATTGAGAGGCTTGAATCTTTAAAGTTCACCCTCTTCCTCAATGAGCAGCATTCTGTGCTGCCAGTCCACTGGAGATCACATGGTCTGTATAGGCACTAACAGTGAAGTCTGAATCTGTGTGGGAGAGTTGTAAAGAATAGAGTTCCACATCACCCACTGCTTGATTATTGGTTACTATTCTAAAGAGGGCTTTCTTCGCACAGGGTTCTTTATAATCAATGGTACAATGGGAATTCAGCGCATTAAAGGCTGTACTTTACAACCTATTTATATATCCAACAATATATTTCCACCTTACGGGGACGGGGGGTCAAATCACACATGGTAAGCAGCAACATTACGGCATTTCCCTTTCCATTGTTGTTTGGGATACACAAAGAGCATGGCTCATTGTGAGTGGTGATGTACAGGACACATTTCACAGGTGGGCTATAACTGATCCATTAGAGGCCTGGTAAAAGCTCTCATCACTCCCCTACTGTGGTCCCTGTCTACCCCCCTCTCCCTGCTCTAACACAGTGTAATGTGTGGGTTATTACCCTGCAGTGCCAGCACTCATATCGGCCAAACAAAGACACACAGGACCACTTAGAAACACTGATGAACTATTTCCTAAATGGTAGTTCAGTGGTCACCAACCGGTCGATAGCGATGAACTGGTTGACCTCCAAGGCATTCGTAGTCGATCACCAAACATTTCTGTAAAATACAACAAAAATAAAGCCTTTCTTCCCTGTTAGTGGTATGRACACTTGATTCAGCAGCCCTAGCATCGGAAGGCAAAGTGTTCCCATTTCCAACCATTTCATGTGTCTGAAGGTAGAACTCTGAATATCCGGCAGGCCAAGAGAGCAAATCAAGTGCACCTATAGACCTGCCGTTGGCCAATCAGAATGCTCAGATCATCGTGTCTGCACAGTTTCCTCAAGCCATAGGTTTTAAAAAGAAGCCCTGAGTGCAAAGCAAAGTTGATACTGTGAGATTCAAAACTTTTAAAACCATGACTAGAGAGAGACTCAATGAATACAGCTGAGCTAATGTGTTAAAGTGTTATGTTTTTATTCAGCACTGTTAAACTTGAATGTCATTGAGAAWCAGTGAAGTGTCAAAGATTTTTTTCCTCAAACATCCTTTCTGAATTTAAAAGTAATCCTCGAAGTAATCATGTAGTTTTTCAAAAGTATCTGTAATCGGATTACATTATTTTAGCTGGTAACGTAATGGATTACAGTTACCAGTTTTTTGTAATCCCTTATATATTACATGTAATCCGTTACTCCCCAACCCGGGTGTAACGAACGTCGTAATCCTCCTCGTCTGAGGAGGAGCAAGGATCGGACCAAAACGCAGCGTGGTATGTATCCATATTTATTTGAATAKTTTTAAACACGAACAAAAACAATAAACAGAAAGAAACCAACGACGCTACAGTCCTGAACTTGAGAACATAAAAACATGAACGCACGAACAGGAACAATCACCCACAAACAAACAGTGAACACAGCCTACCTAAATATGGTTCCCAATCAGAGACAACGTAAAACACCTGCCTCTGATTGAGAACCATATCAGGCAAATCAGACACACCTAAACCAATGAGAKACATAACATAGACTACACCCACCCAGCTCACGTCCTGACRAACTAAACAAAGACTAGACAAAGGAAATAAGGTCAGGAACGTGACACCGGGAAATGTAATAAAAAATGGTCTGAGAAGAACAATATTGGCTGTGAAATTCAAGCATAGCCAATATGCAGTGATAATGTCTTGGGTCTATAGCCTACTGGACAAACCTCATTGGTACAGAACTGGTTTTAATAGGTTCATGTTGCATAGGCTTTTGAAGTCATGTTTAAAAAAACATTTGAGCAGTAATTTTTGGCTTGCTTTAAAACTCAGAAAGTGCTCTTGACTCAGAAAAGGTTGGTGACCACTGCGGTAATTGAACTGTCTGGATTTGATTGGAAAAACTGGTCCTTGGGCTCAGGCAAATAACATCTAGTTAGCTGTTATGTCATATACAGTATGATATACAGTATGAATGATACTCCTGTCTTGATTTGAAAATGGCAGATTTTCTGTCAGGAGTCYTGTCTGTTTACAGTGCTAWTGTCACACCCTGATCTGGTTCACCTGTCCTTGTGATTGTCTCCACCCCTTCCAGGTGTCACTTATTATCCCCGGTGTATATATCCCTGTGTTTCCTGTCTCTCTGTGCCAGTTTGTCTTGTTTGCCAAGTCAACCAGTGTTTTTCATTGCTCCTATTTTTCCCCAGTCTCTGTTTGTTTCTAGTCCTCCTGGTTTCGACCCTTGCCTGTTCTGACTCTGTACCCGCCTGCCTGACCACTCTGCCTGTTCTGACTACCAGCTTGCCTAACCCCTTGTACTGTTTTTGGACTCGGATCTGGTTTCTGACCCCTGCCTGGCCTGACCTCGAGACTGTCTATCGTCTGGTACTGTTTGGACTCTGACCTGGTTTATGAACTCTCGCCTGTCCCCGACCTGCCTTTGCCTACTCCCTTTGTTATAATACATATCTGAGCTCTACCATCTGCCTCCTGTGTCTGCATTTGGTTCTCGCCTTGTGCCCTTATAACTAAAGTCTTTGAGGTGTGAATTGGGTTGYCAGTTTGTTTTAAGGGTTTCATTACTATTGTAAAGGATATGTACTATAACAGATCATTGCTGTTTACTGTATAAAGAAATCCTCAAGAGCCTATTGATGCACCCGTGCGTCAATCTAAGTAACATAATACAAAAATCATKATCAAAATCCGTCAGTTTAAGCTAGAAATATCAATTCACCACATACAGTATGCCTACGTTGGCCTTCCACTTCTGCTGTGGAAGGTGGAGCTACAGCAATGTTTGTCAGACCAATATTCTCATAAAAACGTCTGTAACATCCGAATGGTTTGGCCTACAAACCACTCTGGAAAGGGAGGACTATCACGGACACAATGTTCTCCGTTTTGCTCTACAACCCCCACAAGTGTCCCAGGACTCGTCTGAAGGTAACCCATACAAACCAAGTGGTTAAATAAAAAATAAAAAAATATATATATAATATTTCCTGAGCTTTCTTATATATCTGTGATATAGGACAAACACTTCAAATGTTTATTCCTTATGATCCATTTTTTGGCTGTTTCTTGTTGTTGTTGCCATTTATGAATGTGTTATTCAATGCGTTTCTATGGGCTATAGGAGTAAAGGCCAAATTCAATATTTTATCCCCTCAAACAATTATACCTAAAGGGGTCCTAAAATCCTATATCAAATAGCTAAATGACCCATGGTATGAACATCTTAAAACAATTCCATATGTTAGCTTAGTACACC
>NC_036860.1:51990238-51991596 GCF_002910315.2 Salvelinus sp. IW2-2015 | reverse complement strand
GTTAATCCCCGCTTCTGTGGCCTCCTCCTAATGACGACCCACCAAAATAACCCCACTGTACTGATGGGCGCCTCTGGACAGAGGGGCAGCTCCGGACTGAGGGGCAGCTCCGGACTGTGGGGCAGCTCCGGACTGAGGGGCAGCTCCGGACTGAGGGGCAGCTCCGGACTGAATGGCAGCTCCGGTGGCGCTGGGCAGGCAGCTCAGATGGCGCTGGGCAGGCAGGCAGCTCAGACGGCGCTGGGCAGGCGGCCGACTCTGACCTGCTGAGGCGCACAGTAGGCCTGGTGCGTGGTGACGGAACTGGTAGTACCGGGCTGGAGACACATGCACCACAGGGCTAGTGCGGGGAGCAGCAACAGGGCGCACAGGGCTCTGGAGACGCACAGGAGGCTTGGTGCGTGGTGCCGGGAAACTGGTGGTACCGGGCTATGGACACGCACCTCAAGGCTAGTGCGGGGAGGAGGAACAGGACGTACTGGACTCTGGAGACGCACAGGAAGCTTGGTGCGTGGTGTTGGCACTGGTGGTACTGGGCCGAGGACACGCACCTCAGGGCTAGTGCGGGGAGGAGGAACAGGTTGTACTGGACTCTGGAGACGCACAGGAAGCTTGGTGCGTGGTGTTGGCACTGGTGCTACTGGGCCGAGGACACGCACCTCAGGGCTAGTGCGGGGAGGAGGAACAGGGCGTACTGGACTCTGGAGACGCACAGGAAGCTTGGTGCGTGGTGTTGGCACTGGTGGTACTGGGCAGAGGACACGCACCTCAGGGCGAGTGCGGGGAAGAGGAACAGGGCGTATTGGACTGTCGAGGTGTACTATAGGCCTGGTGCGTGGTACCGGTACTGGTGGTACCGGGCTGAGAACACGCACCTCAGGATGAGTGCAAGAAGCAGGAACATGACACACCGGGTTGTGAAGGTGTACTGGAGACCTAGTGTGTATAGCCGGCATCAAATCTTCCGGAACTTTAACACAAGTTTCAGGCTGAGTACGAGGAACTGACACAGGTGGCATCGGACAGATAACACGCTCCTAAGGGCGAATGCCATGCAT
Organism: Salvelinus sp. IW2-2015; assembly: GCF_002910315.2. Taxonomy (NCBI): domain Eukaryota; kingdom Metazoa; phylum Chordata; class Actinopteri; order Salmoniformes; family Salmonidae; genus Salvelinus; species Salvelinus sp. IW2-2015. The sequence goes on along the minus strand of NC_036860.1, from coordinate 51,990,538 downwards.
ACTCTGCCAAACCAACAGCTCTCTCTCTTCACTCTCCTCCAATTTCGTCAACAACTCCTCGAATGTCTCATAATCTCCCCTCTTGTTGTTGTTGCCATTTATGAATGTGTTATTCAATGCGTTTCTATGGGCTATAGGAGTAAAGGCCAAATTCAATATTTTATCCCCTCAAACAATTATACCTAAAGGGGTCCTAAAATCCTATATCAAATAGCTAATGACCCATGGTATGAACATCTTAAAACAATTCCATATGTTAGCTTAGTACACCCCCCCCCCCCCCCCCCAACAGCTTAGACT
>NC_036860.1:51962819-51989079 GCF_002910315.2 Salvelinus sp. IW2-2015 | reverse complement strand
TCCGTTCACTTCTCCTCAATCTGTCAATAACTCCTCGACAATCTCAGACTCACCCTCAACTTTGCCGACTGCTCCAAGTGCCCCCCCCCAAGAATTATTTTGGGGCTGTCTCTCGGGCTTCCTACCGTGTCGCGTGCCTGCCTCCATTCGCCGGTATCCCTCCGCACATTGCTCCATAGAATCCCAGGCGGGTCCGGCACTCTCCCTGGGTCGACCGACCACCTGGTCTATTTCCTCCCAAGTAGTGTAACCAGATCCTCATTCTGCTGCCGAGCTAGCTCCTCAAACCGCCGCCTCTCTGCTTTCGCTGCCTCCAGCTCTGCCTTGGGGCGGGATATTCCCCTGGCTGTGCCAGGGTCCTCTCTCCGTCTAGGATTTCCTTCCCACGTCCAGGAGTCTTGACATCGCTGCTGCTTTTTACCACGCTGCTTGGTCCTGGTTTGGTGGGTGATTCTGTAACGAACGTCGTAATCCTCCTCGTCTGAGGAGGAGCAAGGATCGGATCAAAACGCAGCGTGGTATGTATCCATATTTATTTGAATACTTTTAAACACGAACAAAAACAATAAACAGAAAGAAACCAACGACGCTACAGTCCTGAACTTGAGAACATAAAAACATGAACGCACGAACAGGAACAATCACCACAAAACAACAGTGAACACAGCCTACCTAAATATGGTTCCAATCAGAGACAACGTAAAACACCTGCCTCTGATTGAGAACCATATCAGGCAAATCAGACACACCTAAACCAATGAGACACATAACATAGACTACACCCACCCAGCTCACGTCCTGACTAACTAAACAAAGACTAGACAAAGGAAATAAGGTCAGGAACGTGACACGGGGAAATGTAATAAAAAATGGTCTGAGAAGAACAATATTGGCTGTGAAATTCAAGCATAGCCAATATGCAGTGATAATGTCTTGGGTCTATAGCCTACTGGACAACCTCATTGGTACAGAACTGGTTTTAATAGGTTCATGTTGCATAGGCTTTTGAAGTCATGTTTAAAAAAACATTTGAGCAGTAATTTTTGGCTTGCTTTAAAACTCAAAAAGTGCTCTTGACTCAGAAAAGGTTGGTGACCACTGCGGTAATTGAACTGTCTGGATTTGATTGGAAAAACTGGTCCTTGGGCTCAGGCAAATAACATCTAGTTAGCTGTTATGTCATATACAGTATGATATACAGTATGAATGATACTCCTGTCTTGATTTGAAAATGGCAGATTTTCTGTCAGGAGTCATGTCTGTTTACAGTGCTAATGTCACCCTGATTCTGGTTCACCTGTCCTTGTGATTGTCTCCACCCCTTCCAGGTGTCACTTATTATCCCCGGTGTATATATCCCTGTGTTTCCTGTCTCTCTGTGCCAGTTGTCTGTGTTTGCCAGTCAACCAGTGTTTTTCATTGCTCCTATTTTTTCCCCAGTCTCTGTTTGTTTTAGACTTTTTTAAGAGAGAAAGTGAGAGAGACAGAGAGGGAGTTTGAGGGGCAAGGGGTGACATTATATTCACCAGGCACATCAGAGGCATGTTAAAACGCATTATTATTCTCCAAGCCTGTCATAGTTTATTAGCTTACAGAGACAAAAGATTTTGGCTTAATGCTGTGTTGTTTTTTCCCCTTCTCCTGGTGTTGTCACATGAAAGACCGCGGTGGGATGAGAAACAATGGGCCCGACAGCCCTCTGCTATCTGACAGCTCTGTAAATGTCTATTAGCACAATACTTATGCCATGTAATTATACCCCTGAAATGACAGCCCTTGTCTTTTTTCAGGCTAACATGAGCAAGCTGTGTTTGCTAGTGATGAGAGCTATCAGCATAAAGAGCTAGGCGGCTTAACCAAACGCTCTGTACCTCAAACTTTACTACACATTACTGTAGGCTCGGCCCTAATATATGTCCTCTCTGTCACCTGGAGTTGCATGGCAAATTGTCCAGGAACAAAGGACAATGCCAAAGGACTAGTCAGTCCTTCCCCCTCCGAGGGGCCAAAATGTATCTCCCTGTTACAGTATCCAGAGCAATGAATATTGAATATGATTGAATAATACTATAGTATCCATGTTTTGTATCTATCTGAAACTTGTTCACGGAGGATAACTCTGATGCTCTCTATATGGATGTATGATCTCTGTGGTATTTGTACAGGGTGAACTCTGAATTACTCCATTATGCAAAGGATTTTTATTGTCCTCTCAGGAATTCTGTCTTATTTAAATATCTACTGCAGCCCTCATCCTCCACGTACAACACCCGTTCTGCCAGTTACATTCTGTTGGTCCCCAAAGCACACACATCRKTGGGTCGCTCCTCTTTTCAGTTCGCTGCWGCTAGCGACTGGAACGAGCTGCAACAAACATTCAAACTGGACAGTTTCATCCCAATCTCTTAATTCAAAGACATAATCATGGACACTCTTACTGACAGTTGTGGCTGCTTTTCATGATGTATTGTTGTCTCTACCTTCTTGCCCTTTGTGCTGTTGTCTGTGCCCAATAATGTTTGTACCATGTTTTGCGCTGCTACCATGTTGTGTTGCTACCATGCTGTGTTGTCATGTGTTGCAGCCTTGCTATGTTGTTGTCTTAGGTCTCTCTTTATGTAGTGTTGTGTTGTCTCTTGTCGTGATGTGTGTTTTGTCCTATATTTATAAATATATATATATATTATTATTATATATRTTTTTTTCTTTAATCCCAGCCCCCGTCCCGGCAGGAGGCCTTTTGCCTTTTGGTAGGCCGTCATTGTAAATAAGAATTTGTTCTTAACTGACTTGCCTAGTTAAATTAAGGTTAAATAAAATACAATTATTTACATTGGTCTCATCCCCCCACACAAGCCTTTAAATGCTGTGACACCCTGTTGAGATTGGGCCTTGGGTGGTCAAGTTACACTGTAAAATTGGTATRGTTTGATTGGTCCAAGGTGGTTGGTCTTGGGTTGATGTCAGATGTTATAAATGGAGTGAAATGCCTTTGTTCTCTCTCTTATCCTGTATRCAGTCCATGTAGGAAGGTTGTATGATCAAWTCTCATTTCTTAGGCTTCTAGGCCTCTGGCTTAGTAAGCATCTGTTTGTTCATGCTTTGTATTGTAAGTTAACCTTAGGATCTACTGTATATCCTTGAAAGTATGCCTTGCAATGCTTGTTAATGCTCGTAACTTAAGCTTTATGCCTTGTATGTGAATCCATTCATTGTACAATGTTAATTAAACATCTGCCTTTGATATAGATAATTCTCAGACCAATTCTTGCTTGCCAACGTCAATTCATTGCCTAATATTTGTATATTTTAATTATATTTATGGTGTCAGATAAACATTTTAATAGACWKATTTCTTAATCTCATTACAAATCAAATGTGATGTATATATAATATACTGTATATTCACATATCAAATATTACTGCCCACTACATTACCACATTATTTTAGATACAATTTTATTGTGCATTGGGTGGATAGCAGGTGTGAATAAAAATGGAGGTATTGATAGGGAGGAGACCTGTGTGAGAGCGTTGAGTCATAGTGTGTGTGGTCATGTGGTTCTGTGTTGTGACCTTACCTTGATAACGCAGCAGCAACAGGGAGCCAGAGCGAGGCTGCTGGTCACTGCGGTAAAGGATGGAGATTTGATTGCTCCAGCTGCGCACCACCAGACCCCTCATCAGGACGGTCTCATTGGCCAGGATGGARAGCTCTCGTCCCCCCATGTCTTCTACCGTCACCACCTCCCCCTCTGACAGGCTCACGTTCAGCACCTGCAAACACACACAAACACACCACCAGTCAGTCAGATGTTGCATTTGGTCACAATTAGTGATGTTTCCAAACGGCCGATGATGTTGGGAAAAGTGTCTGTTTCGTTGCTTCAGAAGCTACAGCTGTCGACAGTCCACGAGACAAACGAGTTAATGCTCATTACCACACAGCAGAATGGGATGCTGCATGACAGGTTCATGTCCAGCTTGAGATGTAGTTGAGGTTTAATACAATATATCATCAGAAATACTGTCACCTACAGTACCGGTCAAAAGTTTGGACACACCTACTCATTCAAGGGTTTTCTACATTGTAGAATAATAGTGAAGACATCAAAACTATGAAATTACACATATGGAATCATGTAGTAACCAAAAAAAGTCTCAAATAAATCAAAATATATTTTATATTCTTCAAAGTAGCCACCCTTTGCCATAATGAAAGATTTGCACACTCTTGGCATTCRCTCAACCAGCTTTTCTCAACCATGCTTTTCCAACAGTCTTGAAGGAGTCCCCACATATCATGCTGAGCACTTGTTGGCTGCTTTTCCTTCACTCTGCTGTCCAACTCACCTCAACCACCTCAATTGGGTTGAGGTCAGGTGATTGTGGAGGCCAGATCATCTGATGCAGCACTCCATCACTCTCCTTGGTCAAATAGTCCTTACACAGCCTGGAGGTGTGTTTGGGTCATTGTCCTGTTGAAAACAAATGATAGTCCGACTAAGCACAAACCAGATGGGATGGCATATCGCTGCAGAATGCTGTGGTAGCCACGCTGGTTAAGTGTGTCTTGAATTCTAAATAAATTACAGACAGTGTTACCAGCAAAGCACCCCCACACCATCACACCTCCTCCATGCTTCACGGTGGGAACCACACATGCGGAGATCATCCGTTCGCCTACTCTGTGTCTCACACACGGCGGTTGGAACCAAAAATCTCACATTTGGACTCATCAGACCAAAGGAAAGATTTCTACCAGTCTAATGTCCATTGCTCGTGTTTCTTGGCCCAAGCAAGTCTCTTCCTATTATTGTTGTCCTTTAGTAGTGGTTTCTTTGCAGCAATTCGACCATGAAGGSCTYATTCACGCAGTCTCCTCTGAACAGTTGATGCTGAGATGTGTCTGTTACTTGAACTCTGTGAAGCATTTATTTGGGCTGCAATTTTTGAGGTTGGTAACTCTAATGAACTTATCCTGTGCAGCAGAGGTAACTCTGGGTCTTCCTTTCCTGTGGCAGTTCTCATGAGTGCCAGTTTCATCACAGCGCTTGATGGTTTTTGCGACTGCAAAAAAGTAGAGATTTTCCGGATTGACTGAGCTTCATGTCTTAAAGTATTGATGGACTGTCATTTCTCTTTGCTTATTTGAGCTGTTCCTGCCATAATATGGACTTGGTCTTTTACCAAATAGGGCTYGCCTGTGTATACCACCACTAGCTTGTCACAACACAACTGATTGGCTCAAACGCATTAAGGAAAGAAATTCCACAAATTAACTTTCAACAAGGCACACCTGTTACTACATGATTCCATATGTGTTATTTCATAGTTTTGATGTAGAAAATAGTAAAAATAAAAATAAAGAAAAACCCTAGAATGAGTAGGTGTCCAAACTTTTGACTGGTACTGTATATTCTCACTGTATATTCTCACCATAATGCTACGTTAGGACTGAGGGTCTGGCCAATTTGCCACATCATGATCCCCTCTCACTTTGTACGACACAGCAGGCAAATGTGCCCCAGACAACATATCACGACCCTGACAGGCCATTTGTGTGGTCACGGCTCACATCAGAAGGGATTTTAATACAATTGACACCCCCATAATTCCTGTTTCATTTCCAACCAGAGCCAGTCTCTTAATGTTTACCTTAAAAAAATGGGCCACTCGAGATATGCTGCCTCCTGTTCAATTTCCATTAATAAACTGGCAGCAGGATGTATTTTTATCAGGCCAATTTTTTTCTCCTGGACAGAGAATGTGATTTGGAAAGACAGCAGAGTTTGCCTGGATCACATGGTTCATTACGCAGTATGGCTAGTAAAGGTTTACCCCCTTCAGTATTCAGGCCCTGTAACTGTAGTTAAAATCAGTGTGTTTCTTTTCTCCTGTTTTCTGTCAGCCTCTGTGACAGCTGTGTTTTATCTCTTGAACAGGCTGAAACAGCAGCTGCAGCTGAATGTACTGAAAGCCACTCCAGAGGATGCTCTATAGTTTTACCGGTTGAATAAAGTAGCAGTGGCATAATCCACATTTGGGGGAACATCTGCAGTTCCCATAAATGTGATGTGTTATCTAGAGTGTAGCGGTGGGTAACAGATATGAAAAACAACCAGGGATCTGATAATCATCTTGGATAAATGCACCACACTACATTAGATCTACAGGCCATGTATCTTGCGTAAGAACCAGTGGTGTAAAGCACTTAAGTAAAAAATACTTTAAAGTACTACTTATTTGGGGTATCTGCACTTTACTTTACTATTCATATTTTGACATCTTTTGCTTTTACTTGACTATATTCCTCAAGACAATAATGTACTTTTAACATACATTTTCCCTGACACCCAAAAGCACCTGTTACATTTTGCATGGCTAGCAGGACAGGAAAATGGTCCAAGTCACGCATTTATCAAAAGAACATCCCTGGCCATCCCTAATTGCCTCTGATCTGGCGGACTCACTAAACACAAATGCTTTGTTTGTAAATCATGTCTGAATGTTGAATTGTTCCCCTGACTATCCGTACATTWAAAAAATTATAGAAAATGGTGCCGTTTGGTTTTTGTTAATATAGGGAATTTGAAATTATTTATACTTTTACTTCAGTATATTTTAGCAATTACCTTTACTTTTGATACTCAAGTATATTTCAAACCAAATACTTTTAGACTTTAACTCAAGTAGAATTTTACTGGGTGACTTTTACTTGAGTCATTTTATATTAAGGTATCTTGACTTTTACTCAAGTATGACTATTGGGTACTTTTTCAACCACTAGTAAGAACACAGACAGGATGATCTCCAGACCAGGCCTGGCGTGTGATGTTGTAGTGGGAGCTTGCTGTGGCCTTATGATAGGCTGCTCTCCCAGGGGGAATGAGAGTGTCACTGAGGCAGACTGAGAGAGCCCAGAGTGTGACGCAGAGGAGCACCAGGCAAGACACTGGCACCAGAATGAATTTGGTCACACTGACTACCAGTCACTCGGTTGAGGGGGTGCCAACAATGGGTGTGAGGGGCTCACTCCTGCTCTCAAAGACATAGCTTAAATGTGACTGTTAGTCTGTCTCCCTCAGTGTCACGCCCTGACCGTAGAGAGCGTTTTATGTCTCTATTTTGGTTTGGTCAGGATGTGATTTGGGTGGGCAGTCTATGTTCTATGTTCTATGATTTTCTATTTCTATGTGTTTGGCCGGGTGTGATTCTCAATCAGAGGCAGCTGTCTATCGTTGTCTCTGATTGAGAACCATACTTAGGTAGCCTTTTCCCACCTGTGTTTTGTGGGTAAATATTTTCCYTGTGTGTTTGTGTGCACCTCGATTTGCGTSACGTTCTTTGCTGTTTACCTGTTTGTTTTTTGGTTGTTTCGGTTTCACTTTCATTAAAAGATGTGAAACTACATGCACGCTGCACCTTGGTCGATTTATGACAGGGAGTTTGAGGATAGCGAGCGTGACACTCAGATATCATCCAAGAATGAGGTCAAACTCCATTTGTTCTTACCATAATGCTACACAAAAATAAAGCTTTCCCAGGACATCAGCATTTGTATAAGCCTCATCTAGTTGAAGCCCACAATCTAATACTGCGTACAGTTGAAGTCGGAAGTTTACATACACTTAGCTTGGAGTCATTAAAACTCGTTTTTCAACCAATCCACAAATTTCTTGTTAACAAACTATAGTTTTGGCAAGTAGGTTAGGACATCTACTTTGTGCATGACACAAGTAATTTTTCCAACAAATGTTTACAGACAGATTATTTAACTATAATTCACTGTATCACAATTCCAGTGTCAGAAGTTTACATACACTAAGTTGACTGTGCCTTTAAAACAGCTTGAAAAATTCCAGAAAATGATGTTCATGGCTTTAGAAGCTTCTGATAGGCTAATTGACATCATTTGAGTCAATTGGAGGTGTACCTGTGGATGTATTTCAAGGCTCCTACCTTTCAAACTCAGTGCCTCTTTGCTTGACATCATGGAAAATCAAAAGAAATCAGCCAAGACCTCAGAAAAATAATTGTAGACCTCCAAGTCTGGTCTTGCCTCCTTGGGAGCAATTTCCAAATGCCTGAAGGTACCACGTTCATCTGTACAAAAATAGTACGCAAGTAATAAACACCATGGGACCACCGCAGCCATCATACAGCTCAGGAAGAGATGCATTCTGTCTCCTAGAGATGAACGTACTTTGGTGCGAAAAGTGCAAATCAATCCCAGAACAACAGCAAAGACCTTGTGAAGATGCTGGAGGAAACAGGTACAAAAGTATCTATATCCTATGTCGACATAAACTGAAAGGCCGTCAGCAAGGAAGAAGCCACTGCTCCAAAACCGCCATAAAAAAGCCAGACTACGGTTTGCAAACTGCACATGGGGACAAAGATCATACTTTTGGAGGAATGTCCTCTGGTCTGATGAAAAAAAATATATAACGTTGTGCATAATGACCATCGTTATGTTTGGAGGAAAAAGGGGAAGCTTGCAAGCCGAAGAACACCATTCAACACGTGAAGCACAAGGGTGGCAGCATCATGTTTGGGGGTGCTTTGCTGCAGGAGGGACTGGTGCCCTTCACAAAATAGATGGAATCATGAGGTAGGAAAATTATGTGGATATATTGAAGCAACATCTCAAGACATCAGTCAGGAAGTTAAAGCTTGGTCACAAAATGGGTCTTCAAATGTACAATGACCCCAAGCATACTTCCAAAGTGTTGGCAAAATGGCTTAAGGACAACAAAGTCAAGGTATTGGAGTGGCCATCACAAAGCCCTGACCTCAACCCTATAGAACATTTGTGGGCAGAATTGAAAAAGCATGTGCGAGCAAGGAGGCCTAAAAACCGGACTCAGTTACACCAGCTCTGTCAGGAGGAATGGGCCAAAATTCACCCAACTTATTGTGGGAAGCTTGTGGAAGGCTACCCGAAATGTTTGACCCAAGTTAAACAATTTAAAGGCAATGCTACCAAATACTAATTTTGAGTGTATGTACACTTCTGACCCACTGGGAATGTGATGAAAGAAATAAAAGCTGAAATAAATCATTCTCTCTACTATTATTCTGACATTTCACATTCTTAAAATAAAGTGGTGATCCTAAAGGACCTAAGACAGGGAATTTTTACTAGGATTAAATGTCAGGAATTGTGAAAAACTGAGTTTAAATGTATTTGGCTAAGGTGTATGTAAACTTCCGACTTCAACTGTACGTATACTGACTATTTACGTAACCAAATTAATTTACTTTGTGTTGACAATCACGCCTCTGGTATATATCCTTATGATTAACAATAACACCAGACTTGATTAAGCCGTCACTATTCTATCCATTTACCCCCCTAAACAGTTACAATGTGAAAAAGAAATGCCATGTGATCTTCAAGTGTTTATTTCCATTTTCTCTCAAGGGCAATGGCAAGGACAAAGCCTTGGGCCCTGTTCTTTCTCTCTGGGTTTCTATTGAAGGCTGTATGCTCTGCAAAAGATTGAGACAGGAGGCTTGAATTGACATTTATGTATTGCTTGATTGYCTTGTTGTGTGAAGTGTTGTTATTTGGTCTGTATTTGTCGGTGCAGAAGGTGCATCTTTCTGAAAGGTTTCATTGTTTTACAGGGGACAAAGGGACTGTTTTCCATCTATCTGGCAAGCAAGGCGGAATACAAAGTATTTAAGTCTCTCTCTTATATATTTGTTAAATCGATGAGAGATGGTTTACATTCCACCATGCCTCTGCCATGCAAGGTTCATACATATTTCAGTCAGCGTTCGCTCCACAAACATCAGACCGCCACTCAAGCTAAATGGCTTGCATTCTAGAATATTATTCGACAGGACCCAGTGAGACGACAAGATTACTTCACTGTTGGAACCTCTAAAGCTCCATCAATGACAGCTAAGGCATGATGCCTGTCACGATCGTCGTAAGAAGCGGACCAAAGCGCAGCGTGGTTTGAATACATTCTTCTAATTTTAATGAAGAACACTTAAACAAAAAAAACAACAAAACGAATAAGACGAACGTGACCGCTATAATAAACACTGTGCTAACATGCAACCTAACATAGACAATAACCCACAATACAAAACAGGCTACCTAAATATGGTTCCCAATCAGAGACAACGCAAAACACCTGTCTCTGATTGAGAACCATATCAGGCCAAACACATAGAAATAGACAACATAGAAATACAAACATAGACTGCCCAGCCCAACTCACGCCCTGACCATACAAAACAAAAGACAAAACAAAGGAACTAAGGTCAGAACGTGACAATGCCGGTATCACGGTGGAATAAAATGGGAATGTTTTTAGAAGTAATCGACCAAACCCTAAAGTGGTCTGTACAGATACAGACACGTTTATTAATGTTACAGTTGTGCAATGTCCAGTGTCTTACTTCACAATTCATGAATATAATATTTACTACAAAATAAACTAAGTAAATGTTTACACTCTTGAGGTCTGTGAGCGTGGACATGTGTAATGCGACGGAGAACCGGAGACTCCAGGAAAAATCTTGCATTTAAAGATGAGGGCATAAAAACATAAGATTTGGGATACATCCTGCCCTATCAAATAAGCTGCACCATAGGAACCTGAAATAATATCAGGAAAGTCAAATTTAATAATCCCTTTCATCTGCAAGCCAAAGTAAGCCGTTTGTTTTCAGGCAAAGTTTTCTGAGACAGGACACACATGGAAAGTGGTGGTTTTGAATTTTTTTTATAATGAAAAATATTTTGAATATTCTAGAATTGTGTTGATAATCCTCATCTCTTCCTTGTTTATTGTGGTTTGATGATGTTCCTGCTATAGCTGTAATTTTGTTTCATTTCCACAAGGATATGGATCTACTATGTACCTTGAGAGACAAAGTGAGGGGAACAAAAAAATGACATTAAATTTGAAGCGCTCTATTTTTCAAAGTGTCCACCGTCAATTTACAAGGAGCCAGGTCTTCAAACAGGGAGGAAAAGAGTGCTATGGAAGTGTGACAGTTGTGTGCAATTTGTGATGAAATACTGGACAACGTCAATGCTCTGAGGGATAGGTTATGTGATCATGTGTACATACAGTACATATGAAAGGAGCATCCTGAACACATACAGTAATATATACAGTATATAGTAACAGAGGCTGGGATGTATGAGCGTTCACTAGTGATGGCTCTGAGGCTGTTCACATGGAAACAGGGGAGAGACTAGAGCATAGTATCCTGACCTGTGTTATCACTCTGTATACATAAACATGGCATCGTCCTGAGGGACAGGCGAGCAGCCAGCAGGAATTTGCACTGGAAGATAGTATGGGTCTTTGGGGGCCCTGTCATCCATCATCCATCCTGTGACCTGTCACTACAGTTAGGAACTGCTGTCCGGCCTCAATTATGAACCATTGTCCATGTCTGGAGACATCAGACCATGTTATCTCTAGCAGCACTACAGCCAGGGGACCACAGGGYGCAGTTCTGAGATTATACACATACAGTACACTGCTACTACAGGAACATAATGAGACTAGTCATGGCTTATACCCCTGAAGCTTTCAACAAAATGTATCCCATTGGGACAAGAGCCCAGGGTAGCTGGGTTCAAGTAAAGAACAACAGAGCCAGGCTTTTGGGTTTCTGTAGTTTTACACCAAGATGTGTTGTTCTATTTCCATTTTCAGGGTCCTGTGAGAATGGGAGTTGTTGTTTTCTTTGTGTGTACTTAGTGATGGCAGCCCATGCATCTGTGATGGGCAGACAGGAGCTTGCAGGAAAATAAAACGTCAATATAATTCTTCGGAAATGCTAAAATGAGGCATCTGGCCTATTATTGAGAGGAAATAACTATAACTGGAGTCAAATTAGACTTCATTGGAAATAAGTGATGAGTGGGTGGTGGTGTGGAAATTGGCTTGGATGGTTTCCAGATGTGTGTGTGTGTGTGTGTGTGTGTGTGTGTGCGTGTGTGAGTGAGTGAGTGAGTGAGTGAGTGAGTGAGTGAGTGAGTGAGTGAGTGAGTGAGTGAGTGAGTGAGTGAGTGAGTGAATGAGTGAGAGAGAGAGAGAGAGAGAGAGAGAGAGAGAGAAGGGGTAGAGGGGAGGGATGGAGAGAGGGAAAAAAATTGAGGCAGATAGAGGAAAGATAAATAAATAAATAGGGAGGGTGACAGAGAGAGTCTGAAAATAGGAAAGAAGGATATAGCATAGAATAGTACAATGGAATAAGTGTGGTTACAGAATTCTTGAGCCTCCATTGTTTTGAAACCAAGGTAGGCTTTTCAATAACGTCTACACTCCAGTCCACTCACCCCTAACAATCTACCAGGTGAAGTAGAGAGATCTCCCCTCAAAATACATTCGAAAATCTTGTAAATCTACATACCCACCAATATGTTTCACCAGTGAATTATAAAACAATCTCCATGCTTCCCTGACAGAGGACACACTGATTCTAGAAGCAACCACTTTTTCACGGCACTAAATGGAACACTAGCCTACATAGACAGCACAATATTTGAATGACAATTTTTTCATTTTAGCAGACACTCTTATCCAGAGCAACTTACAGTAGTGAGTGCATTCATTTTTTACTGGTCCCCAGTGGGAATCAAACCCAGAACCCTGCTGTTGGAAGCACCATGCTCTATAAACAGAGCCACACAGGGCCACATGTGTGGGAATGAGTTGGGAACCTATAAACATGACTAGGTCTATGCAGGCTAGTCTCCATACCAAACAAGAATTCATGGTAACATGTCCATCCTGTTCATCTAGTAAACACAAATGTGTATTATGTTGCAAAACAAAAATGCAGGTAAAATAWTTTTTTTAAATTAAGAATGCAATTTAAAGCAGTAACATGCTGAGCATATAATGCAWTGTCCTGTCATCTGGGTATGTGCTCTTTCAGTTCCATTTCTTTTCAGTATTCCATTAAAATACTCCCAGAGCCCACATCACATGTATGAGTGAATATGGCTGTGTGGAGGGTCATCTCTCATTGTCTCCTCAATCAAAATATTTTAATGAACAGACCGTGCGGCAAGGATAAAGTAACCCTTAACAGACATTGGACSAATCATAGATTACAAAAACAGCAAAGGCAGGAGATAATGTCTGTTTGAAAAATACAATGTGGATGCAGACAACCAGTTGTGTCCCCATGTGTGTCTTTATTCTTCATGGACGTGAAGTATGTACAGTATGTTGTTATAGAAGAGTAAGTTCAAAGAAAAGAAAAACRAGCATACTGTTCTTGCTCAAATCACTTATTTTGTTAAAGCTTATGTATCTGCCTCTTGGCCTTTGTCGAAGCTTCTAGACYTAATATTAGAGTGAAGAAATGTGTTTTCTGACTTTACAGTTTGCACGTATAGCAAGCATGCTCGTATTGCTATGGTGTTATGGGTGGATCTCCGGATACTGGAGGTGTATTTGCATCAGTAAATATCAAATCAAATTTTATGAGTCACATACACATATTTAGCAGATGTTATTGTGYGTGTAGCGAAATGCTTATGTTCCTAGCTCCAACAGTGCAGTAATATCCTGCAATTCACAACAATACACACACATCTAAAGTAAAATAATGGAGTTAAGAAATATATAAATATTAGTACAAGCAATGTCGGAGTGGCATTGACTAAAATACAGTAGAATAGAATAGAGTATATACATATGAAATGAGTAAAGCAGTATGTAAACATTATAAAAGTGACTAGTGTTCCATTATTAAAGTGACCAGTGATTCCATGTCTATGTATATGGGGCAGCAGCTTCTAAGGTGCAGGGTTGAGTAACCGGGTGGTAGCCTGCTAGTGGTGGCTATTTAACAGTCGGATGGCCTTGAGATATAAGCTATTTTTCCAGTCTCTTGGTCCCAGCTTTGATGCACCTGTACTGACCTCGCCTTCTGGATGGTAACGGGGTGAACAGGCAGTGGCTCGGGTGGTTGATGTCCTTGATGTATAGTATCAATGTGTCCATAGTCTGTGTTCATCACAGTTCTGTATATTACAGTTACCAGGACCAGCCCTATAAAAGTCCAATGTGTGACAGAATGGAAAGAGAGTTTGTTATCACAACGTGCAGACAGATAGGGAGTTGACATGCTGTTGTAACTACGACCAGGAGAACACACTGATCTGCGGTCAGTTCGGCTATCTGACCGCTGCTTCAATAAAGCAGATAAAAGTGTTTTCTTTGATGTATGGATAACAGACTACACATATCAAATAGAAAGAGGTGTTTACATAGCTCTTATCAGTCTACATTTAAATGTCAAGAATCTTTCGTTAGAAATGCAATGCGATGCTTTTGACAGGAAAGGCTTAAAGATAGGAGAGCACCATTTGCCGTATGTCTGTAGATAACTCAGCCCAAAATGTGACCGCAAAACATACAAATCAAGGTATAAAAATGACAGCGCTATCATTCATGGTGTATAAATAATTTTACAACCAAGTGAATGCATTATGGCTAAGATAACATTCACAGGAGGCTCTCTCCCTGCTAATTTTACTGTGGAAAACATCTGGTAGTGTGCTGCTATGAACATACAAAATGTATCTGAGGAGCCATTGGCTTGTGCAGGATGGGTTTCTATGTAATCTAAATGGATGAGGCCTGACATCCACATGAATTGCAGGTCTTCAGCTGCAGAAAAAAACTCATTATATTCACCAACAATAGGTTTGTTATCAAAATGCTAAAACTACTTGGTTTCTGCAGATACTGTGTTTCTGCCTGAAGATGACTGCTATATAGTCATAATTTAGTGCATTCTGACAGTCTGGGCTGGGTGGTCTGCTCATTGCAAGGTTTCTAAATGGCAGATTTATATAGTGACTCGGCCAGGTGCCACTCAATCTCTATTATTGTGAGTATCTCAGACAATGCCAAAAAATAGAGGCATAAGTACGAGTGGAGGCTATATTGACACTACCACCCATACAGACAATACAATCAGACTATTATCATTGTCTGCTTTCTTATCTAAGTTGAACATTCACCTCTTTCTTATCAACACTATTTTACCTGCAGTCATAAAAACAGGTCTCAAACATCGGCTGGATGATCAGCAAAACACTGGAAGGCAGATAATTAGACTGTAAAGACCAGAGCCAGTGTTGTGTCTATTAAACACTAGTCTGCATTGCAGTCAATAGCAGAAACACTGGATGATAGCAAACTTGCCCATTGTTATTGAGTTTACAGGTGGTACATGGAATTGGTGAAGTTCGAAATGGACTAAGTAATGAACCCCAGGATTGGTGAGCTGTTGACAGGGCACTCATTAATGAATTAACTGAATTTACAGTTGATGTCATCCCCAACATTAAGCATCCTCTTAAGGCTATGTTGTCTCCCTGAGGCAGACTTTTTCAGCAGTAATGACTGAGGTTAAAGAAACAACCTCTGCATATCTTAAAACACTCTTATGAAATATGGTTATGAGACATATTAGATTTCTGCTATATTAGCAATTGACTTCTGCTTCCTGAGGTGCCGCTCAGGCCCGGACATTTCCGTTTTAATATTTGTGGCGSGGTGCAGTTTTGCATAGATTTGAATACATGCATTGGTGATTTCTCTGCTTATTTCCCTGCATGTGCATCTCCTCGCCCCTCTTCATCATGCCTCATGATGTCCTTGCAGAGCTGACAGAGATGGAGAGGACAGAGTATTCTCACAGACACTTTTTCGTTTTTATGACAGCTAGCTAYGTTAGAGGTGAAATTAGTGTCACCAGAAAGCATTCCTCTGGGGAGGGGACAACCTGATGAAAACTCATTTCAGCCCAGGCCTGACACCTTAAAAAGCTCATTAGGACCAGACAACCCTCCTTTATGTCCTGCCACCCTGCCCCCAGGCTCAAGGCACGGGATGAAAGGTTCTCCTCAACTCATCTCAAGTTCATTAAAGCAACTACGGCTTTCGGGGGCTCCATTAAAGAAGTTGGCCTCGTTCCACGTTTCACAGTCAGTGTAGCCTGCTCTACTGTTCGCTGGGTTGGGGGTGGGGTACTAGGGCTGGAGGAGAGCAACTATCCCCATCGTGGTGAAACATGTCCATACATTATTCACTACCTCCTTCACTGGTCAGTGCGGCCAACCAAAGAAAGTCCGTAGGCTGTAACTGTGGCTATAGGACTTTGATTTTGTTTACTAAAGAGGTATCGATGTATAATTGCAAACGCAGGAGTTCCTGGATTGTTTGTTTGATAAAAGGCTTAACCCTTTGATACGTACGATCACATATTTGTGATCATTGTTGAGTTGTCCCAGCAGCGTACCATCGCAAGTTTGTGATTGGAACAATAGCAAAGGTAAGTATGATGCAACATATATGTCTAAACAGCCTTGTCTGAAAACCATCTAAACAATGTTTTGTACTAATGGGAAATAAAGGTCTTCACAACTTTATTCCTCAATTTCACCTTTCATTGAAAAAGATAAATGTGAAAGTCATCATCCAAACATCACACGGAAAACATCCACAGCCAAACTCATTCAATAAACCAGTCTAAATAACAGGCTGCGCTGGCAAAAAACAGAACATAAGTTAGCGACCTAAACGCTAGACTTGTTTACAATGTACCACATCTCTGGTGAACACAAGGGAGAAATGTAATATTGTTTAGAAAAGAGATGCGTGTCAGCTAAGCTAACAGCAGCTAAATTATTTATGACGGCAGCCATGTTTGTTTATGTTTGATAAGCGAAAACTCCTTAACCCAAGAATGGCATTCACTATAACACGCAAATAAACAAAGTCAAAGATGGCAAGATGGCCTTTTCCTTTTAATGAGGAAAAGGAACACACCTCAATTCAAACTGTTGTTAGAAATTCAAACTTGTTAGAAAATAATTTGAAATTGACAAATTGAAACATAGCCTATAGATAATTAGCAGGCAGCGTGCCTTGGTTTGAGGGCAGCGCAGGTTAATTGTCCTGTTGCGTAACAATCACATTTTGGAGCAGTGAGTGCATTCTGACATCACGCACATAGAAAAACACACGCTGGGGCGAGCGTTAGAGATATTTGGAACTCATGCGTGAAAAGGATAAACCTCATGATAACTGCAGAACATAGTATTTACCAAGAGAGTTTTCTTCTATATTTTTTTAACTGTCTATTTAACACCACAAATTGATGCTGGCACTAAGACCACGCTCAACAAGCTGTATGGAGTCATAAGCCAACAAGAAAATGCACAGCCAGAGGCAGCGCTTCTCGTGGCCGGTGATTTTAAGGGAAACTGAAAGCTCTTTTACCTCATTTTTGCCAGCACCTCACCTGTGCAACTAGAGGCGACAAAACTCTTGATGACCTTTGCTCCACACACAGAAATGCACACAAGGCCCTCCCTTGGCAAATTTGACCATAACGCTACCTTCCTGATTCCTGCTTACAAGAAAAAACTCAAACAGGAAGTACCAGTGACGTGCTCAATTTGGAAGTGCTCAGATGAAGCGGATGCTAATCTACAGGACTGTTTCGCTAGCACAGACTGGAATATGTTCCGGGATTCTCGTAGGATGTGGCAGTGCTTGCAAACTATCATGGATTACAAAGGGAAACCCAGCCATGAGCTGCCCAGTGATGCAAGCCTACCAGATGAGCAAGCAACACTGCACGAGAGCACCAGCTGTTCTGGAACACTGTGATCTCACTCTCTGTAGCTGATGTGAGTAAGAGCTTTAAACAGGTTAACATTCACAAGGACGCGGGGCCAGAATGGAACAGCTTTCAAGTGCTGATCAGCTTTCAAGGGACTTCACTGACATTTTCTCCCTGACCCTGTCTGTAATACCTACATGTTTTAAGCAGACCACAATAGTCCCTGTGCCCAAGAACGCCAAGATAAACTCTATAAATGACTTTCGCCCATAGCAKTCACATTTGTAGCCGTGAAATGCTTTGAAAGGCTGATCATGGCTCACATCAACACCGTCATCCCAGACACCCTGGACCCACGCCAATTCAAATACCGCCACAACAGATGATGCAATCTCTATTGCACTACACATTGCACTACACACACTCTCCCACCTGGAAAAGAGGAACACCTATGTGAGAATGTTGTTAAATGACTATAGCTCAGCGTTCAACAACATAGTGCCCTCCAAGCTGATCACTAAGCTTAGGATCCTAGGACTGAACAAGTCACTTTGCAACTGGATCCTGGACTTCCTCACYGGCATCCCCCCAGGTGGTGAGGGCAGGCAACAACACATCCACCATGCTGACACTCAACACGGGGGCCCCTCAGGGGTGCGTGCTTTGTCCATTCCTGTTCTTCTACGGCTGTGTGCCCGCACACAACTCCAATACCATCATAAGTTCGCTGACAAGGTAGCCTATAGGAAGGAGGTCAGAGACTTGGCAGTGTGGTGCCAGGATGACAACCTTTCTCTCAATGTCAGCAAGACAAAGGAGCTGATCATGGACTACAGGAAAAGGAGGGCCAACCACACCCCCATCCACAATGACAATCGACGGGGCTGTAGTGGAGAGGGTTGAGAGCTTCAAGTTCCTCTGTGTCCACATCACTAAGGAATGAACATGGTCCACACACCAACACAGTCGTGAAGAAAGCACAACAACACCTCTTCCCCATCAGCAGGCTGAAAAGATTGGGATGTGCCCTCAGATCCTCAAAAAGTTGTACAGCTGCACCATTGAGAGCATCTTGACTGGCAACTGCTTGGCACCTGACAGCAAGGCCCTACAAAGGGTAGTGCGTACGGCCCAGTACATAAACTGGGACCGAGCTCTATACAGGCGGTGTCAGAATTGTCAAAGACTCCAGCCACCCAAGTCATAGAGTGCTACCGCACGGCAAGCAGTACCGCTGCACCAATTTTGGAACCAACAGGACCATGAACAACTTCTACCCCCAAGCCATAAGACCGCTAAATAGTTAACCAAATAGCTTCCAGAACTATCGGCATAGACTCCCCTTTGCACTAACTCTTTTGACTATTCACATATGCTGCTGCTACTGTTTATTATCAATCCTGTTGCCTAGTTACTGTATCTTTACCTCTACGTACAGTGCTTTCGGCAAGTATTCAGACCCTTTGACTTTTTCCACATTTTGTTACATTACAGCCTTGTTCTAAAATGTATTAAATATAATTTTTTTCTCAGAAATCTACACACAATATCAAAGTAAAAACTGTTTTTAAAAAATCATTCATTTATAAAAAATACTTATTTACATAAGTATTCAGACCCTTTGCTATGAGACTCGAAATTGAGCTCAGGTGCATCCTGTTTCCATTGATCATCATTGAGATGTTTATACAATTGGATTGGAGTCCACCTGTGTTAAATTCAATTGATTGGAGATGATTTGGAAAGGCACATGCCTGTCTATATAAGGTCTCAGGATTGGATTGTGTCAAGGCACAGATCTAGGGAAGGGTACCAAAATATGTCTGCAGCATTGAAGGTCCCCAAGAACACAAGGACCTAAAACACACCTCCAGGCTGTGTAAGGGCTATTTGTCCTAGAAGGAGAGTGATGMAMTGCTYCATCAGATGACCTGGCRRCCACAATCACCRGACCTCAACCCAATTGAGATGGTTTGGGATGAGTTAGACCGCAGAGTGAAGGAAAAGCAGCCAACAAGTGCTCAGCATAATATGTAGATACTCCTTCAAGACTGTTGGAAAAGCATTCCTCATGAAGCTGGTCGAGAGAATGCCAAGTGTGCAAAGCTGTCATCAAGGCAAAGGGTGGCTACTTTGAAGAATCAAAAATATATTATGATTTGTCTAATAGTTTTTTGGTAACTACATGATTCCATGTGTTATTTCATAGTTTTGATGTATTCACTATTATTCTGCAATGTAGAAAATATAAAAATAAAGAGAAACACATGAAAGAGCTGGTGTGTCCAAAGTTTTGACTGGTACTGTACCCCTGCACATCGACTTGGTACTGGTACACGGTGTATATAGCCAAGCTATCGTTACTCATTGTGTATTTATTCTATTTATTACTTTTCTACAATTTGTTTTCTCTCTGCATTGTTGGGAAGGGCCCATAAGAAAACATTTCACTGTTGTTTACAAAGCATGTGACAAATAAAATGTATTTGATTTGATTTGATTTGAATGTCCCTTCAGCTGGAGTCTTGGTGTAATGTATTGCCTGTCTCCACCATTGATTTGTTAGCTGAATAGGGAGGCGTACATCACTGACAAACACATAGAAATGTCCCTCTTCATCTTGCCATAGTTTGTCAGGATCAATGCTAAATGCATTTAGCTTCCTTTGTCAGAAACAGTGGAATTAAAATGAAAGTGCTGGAATCGATAGAGCAATTCTCTCTGCATGGAAAGAAGCTGTGTGTCAGCTGTTGGCGATGTTTATTAACATGACTATTGATCGGAGTCAGAGGATCAGGGTCCCAGAGGCACCATCAAATAGCAATTGTTAACCCTTGAGTCAGTGCGAGTTGTAAACACTTCTCTATGTCGCATCCAACCAATAGATCAACCGATTGTTGGCAGCCATCACATTTTCCAACAAAATAAAGAGAGAAGACTTGACAGTTTAGTCTTAGAAAATATAATAGCATTGTTTTAATATTCTATATATGCTTAATTAAGCTCCACCAAAGGAAACATTCTGAAGTCAGTATCAGTATGTTATTCAAATAAACAATAAATAAACATATATCCACACTTGATGTAATATAATGCCATTCAGACAACTATTCAGCTTTGAATAGCTCAACCCAATTTTCTCACAGTTGTATCTAGGACCTTCATTTTAATTGGTCCCTGTTTCCCAATAATATATCCCTGCGTGTTCGTCAAATCAGACCAGGAAATTGATTGAAGAGAGCGGGAGAAATAAAGAGAGGAGAAAAATAGCGGAGAGAAAGAGGGGGAATAGAGAGAGGGAGAAAGTGAGAAATATAGAAATAGACAGAAGAAGTAGGAGAGTGAAGAGGAGTGTGAGAAGGAGAAAGAGAGCGGGAGCGAGGGAGGGGTGGAAAGATAGCTGTGCGGTGCTGGAGAGTGGGACTAATCGCAGTGTGATAGCGAGATGATATCAGTGTACCTTGACCTCAGAAGCAGCCGGTGTGACAAATCCCTCTCTACTTTCTGCTTTGAATGATGCTGCCTCCAACCTCATGGAAAATGGAATCCTCTCCAAACCATGCATTGTGGCTCCAGTAGAAATTTACCACATCCAGTTTCCCTGCTGAAAAGCTTCAAGGATTCTCTGCTTCATTCCCCTCGAAAACCTTTATGCTATCTCTCTCTTTCTCTCCTTCACTCTAATCCTCTCTCCGTTCCGTCCATTCGGTCTCTGTATAATCAGAACGGGGGACAGGAGGTGGCCCGTCTGAAGAGAGATTAGAGAGTCTATAGGAGTGTGTAGCAGGAAGGTCCAGATGGTAACCCCTAGAGAAGGGGCCAGGTAGATGAATGGGCATGGAAACAGAATGTATCAGAGAGAGCCAGGTGGCCTGGAGAGAGCTGATAGGCAACAGACAGGCATTATTTGACCGGAAACACTCCTTAACGGACTTGAAATAGTTCAGATGCTCTGGCCAATTCCGGAAACGCTGCACCTGTCCCCTTTATTATGAGGTGACTTGGAGAGGATCGAGATTTGGAAGTAATGAGTTTCAGTTTTCCAGACTCAACCTATCTGCAGTTTTATATTTGGATAATGCTGCATCCAACACGGTAACAACATGTACTCAGTTATTGAGAGCTGGCTACTAAAAACGAATCTGTATGGTGAACGGTAGCTCATCTCATAGACAGATTTACAAGAACTCATAATGTATTCACTGTTGTTAGCTGCAGCAGTGAGGTTGAGCGACCAAGATAATTGCAGTCAATTTCRCTGATATGTTTTCCTCCTCGCTTGCCCTCCTTTGCAAGACTGCGAGAGCGTTGAGAGGAGAATTGACCCAACATAGAAAATGTCTCATCTTGATTATGTGTTGCCTCCCTCCCCCAGACATGTTGGTGTGTTGGTATATCAGAGGTGCTACTCAGGGGAGAGGTCTAAGTGTGCAGCTCTGTATGTGTTTAGAAACTCTAACAGCTGTGTCGATCGTTAGGGCTTCAGTGTAATTAAGGCTGGGCAACATAAAGAATCGTAATGATAAAAAACTTAACCAGTGCATCTCTCCTCCGTGGCCTTTGACCTTGCCTCTTCTCTCCATCCCCCCTCCATCCAGACCCCTGAAGAGGAGAATACTTCACAAGGTTTTTCTCCAATTACACTTCAWCAGGAGGCTCCCTCCCTCCTGCAACTCCAATAGTAAGTACTGTGGAGCGGCCTGCCTGTGTCCCTACTGTTTCACACAGAGGAGGCGTTCCCTCTGGTTTTACTGTCTATTAGAGGAGAAGAGAGGACGCAGAGAGAGATACAGAAATCAGCCTCTAGACGGGTTATTCATGAAACTTTATAGCTGTGTTAAATACTGAATAAATAGCAGCTCTTATGTCTGTCTAGTGTCTAACACCCTGAATATAGTGCAACAATCCAATCTTTAACACTARAGTGAAAATGGTTAACTTTGTGAAAGCAAGGCCCCTGAACTCTCGTGTATTTTCTGCACTATGCAATGATATGGGCAGCGACCATGTAACGCTTTTACAACATACAGAAGTGCGCTGGTTATCAAGGYGCAAAGTATTGACAAGTTTTTTTAATTGAGAGACGAGCTTAAAGTTCTCTTTACTGACCATCATTTTCATTTGTCTGACCGCTTGCATGATGACGAGTTTCTCACACGACTGGCCTATCTGGGGGATGTTTTTTCCGCCTGAATGATCTGAATCTAGGATTACAGGGACTCTACGCAACTATATTCAATGTGCAGGACAAAATTGACGCTATGATTAAGAAGTTGGAGCTTTTCTCTGTCTGTATTAAGAAGGACAAGACACAGGTCTTTCCATTATTGTATGATTTTTTGTCTGCAAATGAACTCAAGCTTATGGACAATGTAAAATGTAATATAGCGAAGCACCTGAGTGAGTTGGGTGTGCAATTACGCAGGTACTACCCCGAAATGGATGACACAAACAACTGGATTCGTTATCCCTTTCATGCCCTGCCTCCAATCCACTTACCGATATCTGAACAAGAAAGCCTCATCGAAATTGCAACAAAAGGTTCTGTGAAAATTGAATTCAATCAGAAGCCACTGCCAGATTTCTTGATTGGGCTGCGCTCAGAGTATCCTGCCTTGTTAAATCACACTGTTAAGACACTGATGCCCTTTGCAACCACGTACCTATGTGAAGTCGGCCCTCACTAACATGCAAACTAAATACATGCACTGTCACGCCCGTCGGAAGAAGTGGACCAAGGTGCAGCGTGGTCAGCATACATTTTCCTTTATTTTTAAATGTCACCAACAAGACACAACAAACACGAATGTGACGCTCCGTAAGGCTATACATGCATTAACGAAGACAACTACCCACAACTAAGGTGGAAAAACAGGCTGCCTAAGTATGATTCCCAATCAGAGACAACGATAGACAGCTGTCCCTAATTGAGAACCATACCGGCCAAAACATAGAAACAGAAAACATAGAAATAAAGAAACTAGAATGCCCACCATAGTCACGCCCTGGCCATAGAGAGGCTTTTATTCTCTATTTTGGTTAGGCCAGGGTGTGACTATGGTGGGCATTCTAGTTTTTTTCTTCTATGTTTTCTGTTTCTATGTTTTGGCCGGTATGGTTCTCAATTAGGGACAGCTGTCTATCGTTGTCTCTGATTGGGAATCATAAAGAAACTAGAATGCCCACCATAGTCACACCCTGGCCTAACCAAAATAGAGAATAAAAGCCTCTCTATGGCCAGGGCGTGACATGCACAGACTGTGTGTGGAAAATGATTTAAGACTGAGACTCTCTCCAATACAACCCAACATTGCAGAGTTATGTGCATCCTTTCAAGCACACCCTTCTTAATAACCTGTGGTGAGTTATTCACAATCTTTGATGAACAAATAAGGTTTTATATTATTATTTTATTATTATTTGTGCCCTGGTCCTATAAGAGCTCTTTGTCACTTCCCAAGAGCCGGGTTGTGACAAAAACACACTCATTCTTATGTTTAATAAATGTATTGTATGGTGTGTGTGGCWGGCTTACAATGATGGCAAAAAACAACATTTGAGAGTGCGCTGACCCTGGTACGCAGCTGGAGGTTGAATGTTTGAAGGGGTACGGGACTATAAAAAGTTTGGGAACCACTGGTCTATGGGATACATCTTATGGATTTATGTCTCACAGTGATCCAGTTCTGTTATCTTGGCTTCTATCGGAGGTGATGAATATGCGCTGCAACATTCGTGCTTGAGTAATTTTATGATCAACACATGATTCAATTAAATTACAACAGTGGCACAATGTCGTATTGGATTACTGATTACAAATTAGACAAGGGTGGTTTAATTTGATAACCACTGTTGTTACCACTGTCGTTCTAATCTAATTGTATACTACTTGGTTATCACGAAACCCAATCTCTATAATCAAATAGAAAACTTGTAGATAACATGAGGGGAATGGGGATGTCTCTGCCCCAGTGGATGCACTCCACTGAACTCCAGGAGGAAACACTGAGACACACAAAGCTGATCAGAAAGGCAGTATCACGTCTACTCCCCCTCTCCAGCACTCGATGTCACCGGTCTACTAACCACCGATCCTGGCAACCCATCTTTACACACACCTGCGTCTCGTCATCAGATCACTCCTGGACTCCCAACATCGTGGGGGTCAGCTCCAGTACCTGGTGGTCTGGGAGGGGTACGGTCCAGAGGAGGACTTGGACTTCATTAATCCCTGATTACTTGCCCTCTTTTGTTATCTGTTATCAAGTAGTATTGATTATGTTTCCTTGTCAGACGTTTCTCTTGTTTTGTATCGTTCTGTGTTCATTATTATTAAACTCACTAACTGCACCTGCTTTCTGACAATCTGCGTCGCAATCAATTTACGCAAGCTTCAGCAACAATGTATTTAATCTTTCCTTTATCTCCAACCATGATGAAAAGGAGATTAGTGTCTGAAGAGACTACATAAATGACTCACAAATCTACTTAAAATGAGGGGGCAGAGCAAACGCTGATTTAAATAATGAGTTTTTCTTGTGTTATTAATTGATGTCATCTGAATACATTTGGTTCTGTTTTATGGGTGTAAATGAAGTGATTTGCGGTTTATGGTATGCATTTTAAAGAAGCTAGGACTTATAGGCCTATGTAACAGGTTCACAGTCCCATACTGTTGTCTGTGTATGCAGAGAGAATGATATACTGTATGGCCCGTGTGAACTCATGTCTTTTTAAGGGGCTCGCATGTAAAGGTTATATTATCACCATCAGCCTCAGAAACACATCTAAACTGTATACACCTTTATAACCCACCCAATCTACCTACCTCATCCCCATACTGTTTTTATTTACTTTCTGCTCTTTTGAACACCAGTATCTCTACTTGCACATCTGCTCATTTATCACTCGTGTTAATCTGCTAAATTGTAATTACTTCGCTACCATGGACAATTTATTGCCTACCTCCTCACGCCATTTGCACACACTGTATATAGACWTTCTTTTTTTCTATTGTGTTATTGAATGTACACTTGTTTTTTCCATGTGTAACTCTGTGTTGTTAGTGTCACACTGCTTTGCTTTATCTTGGCCAGGTCGCAGTTGTAAATGAGAACTTGTCCTCAACTAGCTTACCTGGCTAAATAAAGGTGAAATAAACATAAATAAATAAAAGAAACTTGCATAGCTATAAATACTGTAGGCACACCTGCCGCAAGAGCAAAGATTCATACSTCGGCTATACTCAGGAACATCAACCAAACATTTAGCAGAATGACTATCTAATTTACCATCAGTTATGATAACATTAATATATTAGCCATTTCTGAGACTCACTTRGATAATTCATTTGATGATACAGCAGTAGCAATACAAGGATATAACATCTATAGAAGAGACAGAAATGCTTATGGGGGAGGTGTTGCTGTATATATTCAGAGCCATATTCCTGTAATGCTTAGAGAAGATCTCATGTCAAGTGTTATTGAAGTGTTGTGGTTGCAGGTTCACTTGGCACAGCTAAAGCATTTTCTTTTGGGGTGTTGGTATAGTCCACCAAGTGCTAACAGTCAGTGTCTAAATAACGTGTGTGAAATGCTTGAAAGTGTATGTGATGTAAACAGAG